>NC_139226.1:74601539-74881539 GCF_055691185.1 Crinia signifera
CGTCCACTGCTGTCACTTAGCTTAGGCAGCCAGCTAGCTCATTGTCACCTTTTGGCCTAATCTGGATTAAAACAATATTGTGCACTGTGAGTTGGTCAAAATTTACTTGAAATGAATGTTACTGAGTTAACTAATATGGTAGCAACAAAAAAAAAAAACATTTTAGCTGTTTTTATCAATATTTAAATAAACAAAAACAGATCAAAGACCAAAACCAGTCATAGCAGTTTTTATAAAACCCTAAACCAGAACCTAACAATGAATTATAACAAAAAGAAAACACAACAAAAAAGCATCAGTGCACATCTCTAGTGTCATTGCAGTCTTGTCCCAGCAGCTAAAGTCACTGCAGTCTTAGCTCAGACTTTAGGAGCCCACACACGCACCGTTGCCGGCGGTGCGATGCTGTACGATGGGGTGCGCGCTCCCGCGGCACCTCATCGTACAGTACAAAAAGTATGTGCTGCACATTTTTGTACTAGCTTTTTCTAGCATAGCATCGCATCGCATGCACATCGTATGCACAAAGCATACGATGCAATGCTATGTGTGCTAGTTAAGCCCACAACGCATGCCGGGATCGGTGCGTGTGTGGGCTCCAATAGCTATATGGCTTGTCTCCATTCTTTTCAGAACACCGTTCAACCTGTTTTCTGGTTTTGTTTTTAAACATATTATAAATGATTACAAATGTATTGGTTTTCAAATGTATTATGTTCTTCGATTTCCATTGTTTATAGTGCAGAAATGTCAATTGTAGTCTAGTCACAGTTGAATGATTATATAAATCGTCTAGACCAAATAATCTGTGGCTCTTCAGCTCCTGAACTACAAGATCCAGCATTTTCTGCAAGTTCATAAGATGGCAATAATGAATGGGATGCTTACCAATGTTGTATAACCTTCAAATAATAAAACCTTAAATGTGTCCTAGCCAATAATGTTTTCACTTTTTCTAGTGACAAAACTGGAATTATTCTCACAATTTATGTCTACAGTTCTGGCATGCACCTGTTTATTCTTTTAAAATGTAATACAACAATAATAGTAAATGTTTCATTCCATGGGGAAGATATACTAAACCTTGGAGAATTATAGTGGAGAGAGATAAATTACAAGCCAATCAGCTGTCATTTTTCAAACCGTGTCTCTTCACTTTCTCACTCTCCAAGGATAAGTACATCTCCAATATATAAGAAAATGAAATGAAAATAAAAATAAAAGAAACCTAGAAATTAAACAATAAGTCAACTAGGATGCATGTATTATGTAATTCAGGCCTTTGGAATTATTTTGAAAACTAGTGTCTCGCTCAAGGTTATCAACTCCTCCTCAGCGGTGTCCTGTCTGTGCAAGGTCACAGTAATCAGGTCTGAGAACCAGTTGGCAATGATATATCCTATATTTTTCTGTACTCTTCTGTATTTCAAGTATCATTATCAGAAGGAGTATGTGGTCTTGTCAGGAAGCCTGACGAATAGTAGAGACCTACATATAATTACACACTCCCAGCCCACACTACACAGCTGTTATAATATCATTACTGACAATGATTTGGATACTGGTAACTGAACATTCTCTGACCCTGGCATCCAGTGTTTTACAGATCATATATTATGGCACAAGGAGAGAAAATCACACTTAAACTATATTCCCAAACATTTTGCTTAAAATTCTGCGAAGATGAATCTGAATCATGGGTTGGTTTTTTTTTTTTGCTTTGTGGGGTCATTACCCCCACAAAATCTCAATTACCCCCCCCCCAACTGCAAATACGTGGATTGTATTTTATATGTGGGTGGTCCTATGCCACATGTAAAAAGTGAAGGACAGAATGGGGTCACGGACTCAGCGGATTGCATCGGGACCTAAGTGGCATATATTTCTATTTAGAATGTGGAATGTGGGTATTTTGCTATGCTCCAAAGCCAAGCTTGCATCCTTCATACACACTTTCAACATAAACAAATCATAGACACTTCCAGGACATAAAGTTATATGTGACCATGAAATATAAGGTAATGTCTTTGTATTTTCATCACTATATCAGATTTATGCACAAAAAAAACCCCCTGTTTTACCGCATTTTAAAAATTTACTAAAACTCGTCCGCACCGTCTTCGGAGGGCAGGGTATCGCCACCTTTCAGTGTTCGCTTCTCTGACTCTACCTCCTCTTCACTACCTCTGTCAGTTGGAGTTCCACAAGGCTCAGTTTTTAGGTCCTCTGCTTTTTTCAATGTATACCTCATCTCTTGGCGAACTAATCAGCTCTTTTGGATTTTAGTATCACTTGTATGCTGATGATACGCAAATCTATTTATAAACCCCAGAGTTATCACAAGTGGTTTTGGGCCGAGTCTCTGAATGCCTTTTTGCCATGTCATCTTGGATTTCTTCTTGCCATCTCAAACTTAATTTCCCAAATGGAGTTAATCATATACCCACTAGCCAAGGACAGTTACCATCCTGATACTCCATAACTGTTGACAACATGACAATCTACCCTACCCCACAAGCTCGTTGCCAAGGGGTCATCCTCCACTCTGAACTGTCCTTTGCTCCCCACATTCAATCTGTCTCTAAATCATGTTACATGCATCTAAAAAACATATCCAAAATACAAACATACTGTATCTTACAAAAGACACTTCTAAATCTCTAATCCATGCACTCATTATATCCCACATTGACTATTGCAATAGTCTCCTAATTGGTCTTCAAAAGAACAGACTCTCACCACTGCAATCCATTTTAAATGCTGCTGCTAGGCTGATCTTTCTAGCAAGATGCTCATCATCTGCTGATCCGCTCTGCCAGTCCCTCCTTTTGTTGCCTGTATTTTACAGTATTCAATATAAAATACCTCTACCCACATATAAAGCTATAACCATACTACACCAGCATATATCTCTTTACTTATAGAAAAATATCTCCCAACTAGATCACTCCACTCTGCACAAGATCTGCATCTGTCTTCTGCGGGTATTACTAGCTCACATTCACTACTACAGGACTTTCATTGGGCTGCTTTCACCCTATGAATTGCCCTTCCACGCACAACTAAGACTCTCCACTTGCCTCCAATATATACAGGTACATCCCCAATATTTTTTTACCCTAATTTCTGCCACTGTGCCGGATTCAGAGGCATAACTCTTGTAGGCAATGAAGTCATCTGCCGCTGGGCTCCTGCTTCCAAGGGTGCACCTCTCCTCCCCTGTAAGTTTGAATCAGTTCCTTCTTCTTCTGTAGGCTGTAGGCTTCTCTAGATGAATTATCCTGCTAGCAGGACCATAGACATCACATGGTTATTTTAAACATAATATACATAACATACATACATACATACACACATTTATATATATATTTATATAAGGTGCTGTGTGTGTGTGGGGGACGAGGACGATGACGACGACCAATATTTATCTTGCCTCTGGGCAACCGAGACAAATTTATGCCAATGGGCAGATTATCAATTTTGCTGGAATTTCAGAGGTACAGTATCTATTGCAGACCCCCACAGTGTGACTTTCCTCAATGTGTGATTCTCCCCACAGCATGAGACTTCTCTGCAGTGTGACATCCAGTGCGACTCCCCTGGCTGCCTCAGTAAATCATCCCACTGCCCTTGCTTTGTAAAAACTTACCGGTAAATTGAAATTAGTATTTATCATCTGTTTGTGGCAAACTGCAATTATTATGGTCCTATATTAGTTACTGATTGGTCACTGGAGGACTAAGAAGCATGGTAGTTATATGGAATCTCAGGAATGAAGGTTTTAGTGCATACATGCCCTCATTAGGAGTCTGCAACCTTGTTGCTGGGCTGCAAAACAGTGTCAGGTGTGAACAAACATCCCATTAGTCTTCATTTCCCTTGTGTAATGCCCTAATTTATAGTGATGTGTCATTTCCTCCAAAGTTTATGAATAGACGGATTTATGAATGATCAAATTTGGGCAAATCTGATGTAACAGGTTTATATTTACAGAAATTTCATTTTCTGAATTACAATCCCCACATCACCAGGAGACAACATACAAAAAGGGTCCTTCTTTCCATAATTAACATTTCAAATACACAAACAGCTCACATAAGCTGCAGCTTGGCCGGCTGTGCTACTGGCAAATTGTACGTTCTATAACCCTTAAGGGCCCCATACATCAGCAATTAATTGTGACAATTTTCAGATATGGAGATGATTGCCACAATTAATTTTAGATGTGTGGGCTCCCCCTTTTGGCAATCCCAATCAAAATCGCCAATCGATTGCTTAATCAGGTTTTTAAACATGCTTAATAATCTGGTATTTAATGACAATCGATTGGGGCAATTTCCAGATATGAAGATGCAATTTCCAGATATGAAGATGCAATAAATCTGCCGATCACTGAAATAAATCTGTAATGTGTGGGCAAAGTCGGATAGATCTGAAAATCCATTTATCTGGCCAAAATATCCCAATATCTGAAAATCCATAAATTGTGATTGCTGATGTATGGGGCCCATTACAATTGGTAACATCGAGTGATGTGCAGTGAGGTATATGCCTGGGAAAACACTTGCTAGTATCAGAACCAGATTTACACCCACATATAGTATAGACCCAAGGGTTCATTTGGTCATTGTACAAAAGTGCAGGGAATTTTTCTATGCACAATTAAATTTCCCAATTTATTAATAATAATCATTGCAATAAAAAGGTAATTAAGAATAAGATCAAAATAATTAACAACAACATTCCATGAGTACATGTTGTCAGCATCTAAAAGTTGCGCACAATTTGGAGTGGCCTGAGGACAATTTGCACAGCTGTACAGACTGCAGGATGCATACACATACATCAATCTTTTTGCACACAGATGTCTTGCACTTGGTACAAATACGTACAGATCCCGATGACTGTTAATTTCAAAAGCCAATGTATGGGACAGTGCTATCACTGAAGCTGCAAACTCTGAATACAGGGGATTATACACACTTACTACTGAGAAAACAATGCAGTCACATCTGTTAAATAGACACCATGTGGGTATGACTTTGGCTTTAAGTAGAACTAGTTTTCAAACAGTTTCTTATTGGGATTTATAACTATACATTTTATTAAGTACGTGGCTTACAATCCATTATTGCTTAGGCACTGGTTGTGGGTACTGGACAGTTGACATCCGTAGACAGAGCAGTAGAGAGCCTCGCTGGGCCAGGTACTTTTCAGTGGGCATGGCCTAATCACAGGAAGCATGGCCATGCACCATAATAATAAAAAACACTATAAAATAGTACTTAAGCCGAACTGCAGCTCAGCACACAGCAGCATGTGCTTGGTTGAGAAGAGCTGCTGTTCCCAGGTAATGGGAGTACAACTGGGCCCCTCCATCAGACCTTGGCCCAGGTAATTTATTCCCCCTTCTCTATGCACCACTGCATGCTGGCATGCAGTTGTTGCACCTGTGTACAGTAGACTAAATAATCTTTTCCACTTACAGTTTGTCAGGAGAAACCGCAACGGCATGCAGCAGGTTCTCTACTCACCCCTCTGTGCATGCCGGCGGTTCTCCTGTAGGTCTGCGGATCTCGGGCGGCTGGCGGTTGGTGGCAGGGGGGCTGCGGGAAGGCTCTGAGAGAGCCACACTTCCCGGCGGCAACAGGGATTCCAGTGGTGGAGTGAAGCCGATGCCGCCATCTTGGTTTTAGGCAAAGTTGCTCATTGGGCCAGCCAGTGTATTCCTGCCCTGCCTGAGCTGGTCAGCCAATGGCAGCTGCTCCCTAGGGATTTAGGGAGGCTGCCTGGTGCAGACCAGTGTCAGGGCAAAGAGTCTTCTTGGCTATTCACAGCTCAGACTCCTGGCTCACTTCGGCCCATCTCTGTCTCCTCCTGGTGGTAGTCCTTGCCGGCCTGGGATAGTATACTCGTGTCCTAATAAATTAATAAAAATATTATTTTTTTATAATTTAATTTAATAAATAATAAAAATAACAATTTAAGCGCCTTCAATTCCACCAAAAGCTGTACCTTTTGTTGAGGCTACTGAAATAAGATAGCGTCAGTTACATACTCCATTTCTGATACTCGTGTCCTTTGCCATCCCATCCTCCTTTGTCCATGTACCAACTCAGCCTGCTCACCTGCGGGGTGTCACCGCAGTACCCTGCGATCCTTCGCTACCACATGGCCGGGTCCAACCAGCTTCCAGCTTCACTCCGGTCTAAACTCCGACAGCTGCATCTTAACCGCCATCTCTCACGTCATTCAGTTACGTTATTGGGACACTTCTTCATCTTCACCACAGGCATCTCTTTACCATAAGGCCATTCATCTATCTGCAAGTACACCCCTTCCCGGTCTCACTCATTCATAATTCTTCCATGGATCTCCAGTGACTTTCTCCCTAAATTTGCGCAAAGCGATATGCTTAGTTTCCTTAAAGACCTATTATTTAATTTCGCCCAAAGAAGTATTTGGGTACTAGTTGGTGCCTTTAAGAGAAGTTATCTTATGTACCTTGATGAAACCTTCTATAATTAAACCAGCCCAATTTAACCCAACCTCTGCGAGTCCTAGAGTGGTTCCTGAGCACCACATGAACCCATCCAGTCCTCCATCCGTGACACAGGTTGTACAAAACAATAACATTTAGGCACAGCATATCTCAAACAGAGGTATAACTCTGGGAGGCAATGACTCCTGCTCCAAAGAGGCCACCTCTCCTTCCCTGCAAGTCTAAGGGGTAGATTTATCAAGCTCGGTGAAGTGATAAACTGTCTGGTTTTTATCACCGGCCAATCAGTTCCTACCTGTGAAGTTACAGGCTTCTTTTGAAAAATGACAGGTAGGAGTCGATTGGTCGGTGATAAAAACCAGACAGTTTACCACTTCACCGAGCTTAATAAATCTACCCCTTTATCAGTTAATTGAAAGTTGATATTGCTGATTTCACCTCCTAGCAGGAAAGATAGATGTCACACTCAGGGCCGGTACAAGGTTTCTTGGCACCCTAGGCAAAACTGCACCCGCCGCGCAAGTCTTTCTGGAGGGGCTAGAGAGATGCAGGAAGGTGGAGAGGCAAGGCATATGGCAGCAGGAAGGGGATAGAGAGACACATATATAGGCATAGGGTGGTAGGACGGTGGCATAGAGAAGTATGGGGTGATAGGGAGGGGATAAAGAAAAGCAGGGTGGTAGGGAGGGGATAATGAAAAGCAGGGTGGTAGGAAGGAAGGGGTTAGAGAGGAGCAGGGTGGTAGGAAGGGGACAAAGAGAAGTAAGGCAGTAGGGAGGGGATAGAGAAATGTATGGCGGTAGGGAGGGCATATAGATAGGCGCATGGCAGTAGGGAGGCCATAGGGAGGAGCAGGGCGGGGATAGATTGAGGTGGGGAGTTAGTGAGGAAATAGAGTGAGCCGGCAGGGAGTTGATATAGAGAGATGTAGGAGGTAAAGAAGGGATAGAGATGCAGTGAGTTAGAGAGGGGAGACGATCACAGGTACCCCCAGCATATTTTAAGGAATGCAGTGACAGTGAACAAAGGCAGTTAGGGCAGTAAATATCAGCATCTATACATACACAGTACACTCTCCAAATACATACATATAATGCATCACTCATACAACCATCCATTGGTTCATTCATTCATATATATACTGTATAACTACAACTTCCCTTCCCAGCCACTGCTCTGGGTGCTGTATTACAAAATAGCGTCTTACTGCAGGCCAGGACAGCAAGGGGGGTATTGCATTCTGCTGCTGACTTCTGCTGCTGGCTCCTTCTACCCCTGCGGCTCCTGCTGCTGATTGCTCAACACGTCTGACACTGTCTCACGGTGGCTCCCGCTGCTGATTCCTCATTGCAGCTCCCGCTGCTGACAATGTCTCACTGCAACTCCTGGTGCCTTGTGCAGAGTTGCTGCTTCTGCCGCTGCGGGCAGGGAAGTGCTTCCCCCTGATGCTGCCCGTGCCGCCAGCTCCATGACGCCGATAGCAGTGTTCGCACTATCGCTGGTGAGAGCTGGGCGGCTACTGCCTGTACCTCATTTCCCCAACCCCTAAAAACTGATTAAATAAGCCTAAAAAAAAAAAATAGTGCTGGAGAAAAGTGGCGGCCATTCATGAGACCTGCTGACAAAAAGAATATAGTATATTTGAATGTTGGGCTGAGGGGGCGCCCTCCAGTGGCTGGCGCCCTAGGCAGCTGCCAAAAGCTGCCTAGTGGTAGCGCCGGCCCTGGTCACACTCTCTTTATTTTAAACATAATATACACCACACACACACACACACACACATATATTTATATAAGGTGGTATGTGTGTGTGTTTGTGTGTGGGGAAGGGGGCGCCAACATTTATCTTGCCTCCGGCAGCTGGGATGAACTTACGCCACTAAAACAGCATGAACAGTTTGTTACTAGCCATATATTTTATATTATAGAACTTTAAAAAAAATATATAGTGAAAATAGTATTGCAACATTACCTTCTTATTAAATGCAACTACTTTTAATAATTTTGTACCTGTCTATTATCTTATACAAAACAAAGTTTTTTCATTAATATATTTCAATACTCACTGTAAAATCCAGACTGTTGCATTGCGCAAATCATAAGAAAGTGTCACTGAGTGTAATACCTGCACCCTCTTCTACAAGTCCCTGAAACAGTTCATTCATGAGGGGGCTCACACACAGCTTGTACATGCAGACCAAGCTAACCAGGGGGACGTGTTACTGACCAAAATCACATTCTGCTGGACCACCTAATTATTTGCACAGCTGTTCAAATGCGGGTCACATCATCTGCAAGTGTGACTAAAACCACAACGCAGGTGTTATTTTTAACTTAATTTTTTTAATACACCCCTTGAAAGGTAAACCTACATTTTTTTAATACATAAGAGACCACAGATTTTACCTTCTTTGGCCCTGCAAAGTGCTCTCTATCTCTATTGGTTGTACTTCCCTGTGGGACTAACGCTTTATACAAGACTCCTTGTTACATGAATTTCCTTGTATTTATCTCAGCCTTCGAACTCCGAACAGAGACTCTCTTTTACTTGCTGATGAGTGGACTCTAGTGTGCGATTGCTGGCCTGCTCCAACCCTCCAGACTCGACTTTTAACCTGAAGAAGCATTTTGCTGTTTGTATTATTCTTGGCAGGGTCAGGCTGGCACTTTGCAAACATAGAGGTGAGTGTGCGTATTGGTATGTTGTGGTGATAGCCAGCATATACTGTTTGTCTTGGAGCTGATGGATGGGGAATTAGCTCAACTGCTAATTACCTCTGAAGTGCAGCCCCACTAGAATATATATATATTTAATATTAGTGTATGTATATATGTATATGGGGGAGGGCTGGTAAAATGTTTTAACATTGGGAGTGTTAACTATTTCAAGGATTTCTACCATAGTGCAGGTGCAAATGTAAGGCTAGATATACAGGAGTTCAAGTTGTACTGAAGCAACAAATACTTTTCATATTTTCATAGATACACCTAAGGGTTGGAAGAAGGGCCAGAGCTTAGGGCAGTGATGGCTAACCTTGACACTCCAGCTGTTGTTGAACTACACATCTCAGCATGCCATGCATCAGTTTTACTATTTGGCTATGAGAAAACTGATGCAGGGCATGCTGGGATGTGTAGTTCAACAACAGCTGAAGGGATTCGGTATGAAATCCCGACGGTCAAAATCCCGGCGGTCAAAATACCGACAGCTATTGACCGATGGTCAAAATACCAACATTTAAAATCCTGAAAAGGTCAACATCCCAACAAGGTCAAAATACCGACAAGGTCAAAATACCGACATTTAAAATCCCGACAAGGTCAAAATACCGACAGACATGGCTTTCGGTCGACAGGTCGACATGGGTTTTTTCACTGTTTTTTTACCCGAATGTCGACACAGTCGACATGGACACAGTTGGCAGTCAACTGCAGCCCCTCGTAATGTTGGAAGTCAACTGCATCCCATATTACTTTCCCATATTACTTTAGGAGAATAAATTAGGTGGCATTGTGGCTGACATATATGAAATTAGTTTAAAAATTCACATTTCTTTCAACTGAATAAATGCCTGTGTTTAAGGTGTCTTTTAATCTATAGTGGATAATGTAGAATTTTGTCTTGCTGCTCATCACATGGAAAAAAAAACATAATTTTTCTATAATGGGCATCTGAATAGTTTGCAAACTTTTACTGCTTGGCAGGTGATGCGGTTCCAGGGAATGCTGGGTTCCAGGGAAGAAGCGTCCGTTTCTCACCTGTTAGGCTGCTTAGATATTAATCAGGATGATTATAGTGACAAGGGAGGTCACCTATTCTCTACTCCGATAACCATAATTCTGATAACGAATATATTTTCTAATTCAATTATTATTAAAAGTTTTAACTTTATAACAATACAAGAGTGACCCCAAAAAGAGGTTTTACTCTATTTTAAAACCCTGCAACAATTATTTTGTATATCCTACTACTATTACTACCCACAAATCGTTATTTGACAGTGGCGTAACTCAATTGTTTTTCCCAGGTGCAAATATATAATTTAGGCCCCACTCCTCCACTCCTACCCAAGTTCACAATATGCCACACAGAAGTTGGGTGGCAGCAGTGGGACCCTTAGTCCTCTGGTACCTTCGGTGCAGTGCACCTGCTTAACCAATTGTAATTCCTCCTATGGTTGGTTCTGTTAGTGTGTTTGATATTTGCATATAGTTCAGGCTCAAAAATACTTTTTTGCACTGTTAGGCCGCTTGCAAGGGTCCGGCATAGTCTGTCTCTGGCTATTCACACAGCCACAGTACAGTAGTAATGTTTTGACCTGGATTCCCTATGTGTATCTTGCTTAGTAACAGCTGAAATCTCCAACCAATCCCAAACAGTCTGAGTGTCAGCTGATGCTTCAGCCAATAATGAAGCATCAGTATAAGGGTATAAAGCTCCCAGATCTACCAGTGTTAAGGTGCCCACAGACGCTACAATTGTACTGTGCTATGCGTTTTTGACTATACAATGGTTCTATACAATTTTTCTTCCAGCCTGCTATGAGATGTGCACTTGGATGCATGTGATGAACCCATGTTTGTAATGTTAAATTTCAGATGTAGTCTAAAAAGTACGTGCAGCACATACTTTTTTAGACATACAATATCGGGCTTATCGCATCGCACAAGCCCATAAACACCATCCAATAATTGTACATAAGATGCAATTTGTGCTTAAAAAGTACAAAACGCATTCGATAATTGATGCGTCTGTGGGCACCTTTAGTTTTCCAGTTCCATAAGTCGCACAGTTCAGTCTGTGGGCTTTGAAGCTGCGCTTGTCTGTGTTTGCAGTTACTGTTCAGTACCTGCATTGTCTGAGTTCTCCAATTGCTTCCTTCAATACCATCTGCAGGGGCGCCAACAGGCCAGCTGAGGCCCGTTAATATAAGGGGGTGTGGCCAACATAAGTGGGTGTGACCAAGTCTACTGGGATGGAGCAGCAGTTAGTCCTCACTATCCATGCAATGGAGCAAGGGGAGCAGGATTCGGGCCCCTCCAACTGGCCTGGGTTAAAAGTACCCACCCCCCTTTTGGCGCCCCTGGCCATCTGCACTTCATGCAAATCACCTAGTGTCATTATTCTGGATCTAACTCGACCAGCATTCCAGGGTATCTTTCCTGATCCAGACCAGTCAGCACTCCAGTGCCATCAGTATAGAATATGGTCAGTACTATAGTGTACTCACTCCTGATCCAGCACTGTCAGTATTACAGTTCCAGTGCAGATTACTATCAGTTCCAGTCTTATAATACTCACCATCAGTTTCAGGGCCACATTCTCTAAGCTTCAAAAATGATAAAATGGAGAGTGATAAACAGCCAGCCAATCAGCTCCTGTCTGACATTTTTCAAATACAGTCTGTGACATGGCAGGTAGGAGCTGATTGACTGACTGTTTATCACTCTCCATTTTTTCACTTTTGAAGCTTAGAGAATCTGGCCCTCAGTCTGACAATATTCTCACCATCAGTTTCAGTCTGATAATATTCTCACCATCAGTTTCAGTTCCAGTCCAATAATAGTCACCATCAGTTCCAGTTTGATAATAGTCACCATTGGTTCATCCGGTAATACTCATCATTGGTTCCAGTCCGATATCTCATTTGCCATCGGTTCCACTCCTATATTACAGTCTCCATCAGCTCTAGTTTATTACTCCTCCTAAAACCAGACATACCATTCTCTAGTCTCATCCCAGGTGACCCAGGGTGGGTGCATCGAAAACCAAATACCCTTGCAGATTTCCCTTGAGAAGACCATCAGTGTGGGAAGACTCCATGCTTCTGTTGCTGGTGTTGGTACCCAGGTTATCCATTTTTTATCCCTGGAGTATTTGTATCTTTTATGCAAAAGAGCTAGCTTTTCACCCTCAAGTTTTCAGTGAGGTATTGCCCAAGTCACATGCAGTCCAGACACAGGTCTAGCGACATTCACACCTCAAAGATATCAGGTCAGTGTTGGGAGTTCCTGCTTCTGTGCCAGTTGAAAGCAATGTATGAAAGAGCCTTAGTGATAGTTGCCATTGGTGATAGTTGATAATAGCCACATCTGGCAGGACTTCATCTTTTCTCCACTTACTGTAGTTATGCAACACATGCTATTTACATTTATTTCAAGCAATTTAATATTAAGGGGGGGTATTTATCAAAGTTTAGAGAAAGATAAAATTGTAAACGATAAAGTACTAGCCATTTAGCATCTACCTTACATTTTACAGGCTTAAAAATGTTTTTGAAAAATGACGTTAGGAGCTGATTGGTTGGTACTTTGGGCCTTATTCTGGTTCACTCCTTCTGGCAAATTCCTTTTTAGATGGACAAAACCATGTGCACTGCAGGGGGGCAGATGTAAAATGTTCAGAGAGAAGGAATTAGATTTGGGTGAGTTATACTGACTGCTTTATTTTTACACTGCAATATACAGTAGATCTCACTTTGAAGTAAAACCCCACCCAAATCTAACTCTATGCACAATTAGGGCTGGCAATAGAAATCTTGGGGCCCCATACACTGATGTCTCTGTGGGGCCCCTACCCCCTCCAGTAGCAGGGAGGGTTAGGACCTAGTTTGGAGGGTTAGGCTGTGTGAAGGGAGGATAAGCGAGGCGGGGATTCCCTTCTTTTGGATGTACTGTACACACATATTTACTTACTTATATACCTATGTACACATATACTGTATAAGCATATATACGTACACATATATACTTACATGCATATACATACACATATATACATGTGACTCAGACATACTGTGAAATGGTGAGGGAAGGGTTCTATGACCCAGGGGTACTCACCGTTGCTACAGTCAGGATGTCTCTTATCTGTAGGGACAAGAAGCAGATACAGAGGGGGGATTGGCTCACCTAGGCTGCCCTCAGCAGAAACTTTGTAAATGATGAGGCCACCTTGGGCTGTGCATGATCCCCCATCACTGCCAGTAGAAGATCGGAGATGGGACGTCCCTCACATCTGCTGACAGCAGCCCCTTCCTCCCGCAGGGCTGCGCGTATTACTGTGCGGTCAGTGGCGCTAATGGCTGGCAAGGCACAAGGCAGCAGGGCAGGAGTCAGCCATAGCAGAGTGCGGAGCAGAGGATCATGATGCCGCACATGCGCAGTAATGTCCCAGCGCTGAGTGGCTGCGGCCTGGCACTGTACACGGCGGACAGGACAGACACGGGACACTGTGACACTCACAGTGTTACACACTGCACCACACCGGCAGAGCCCTTAAGAGATATTTGACAAAGGGATTGACATGTAGACTTCTAGCTCATTACCTCAGCCTCTATCATCTTTCTTCAATTCATAATCATACTTACATTGGGGGTGAGATTCCCATTGTTTCTACCCCTGTGGCGGGGAGCTCTCCGTCGGCTCCCCGCCTCTCCCCAGTTGCTGCCCGCATCCCCTCGAACCCTGCCGTTCTCCCTGAAGCTGCGTGTGAGATGCTTGCGCGCCCCAATCAGATGGAGTGCCTCTCCACTGGCGATTACCAGTGGGGGCAATCCGGCGATTCCCGGCACTGCATGAGAGGCGCTCCATCTGTATGTCAGATGTTTTCTTGGTATTCTAGACATCAGTACAATAAGTAACCAAATGTGAAAAAAAAATCACTTGTGTAGATGGCCCTTAAAATATATTTTCACTTCAGCAACAGTGACAACAATGTAATGTGTTTCCATGTACACAACTAAATAGAATATAAGGTGTACTTAGGTGTTGAATATAAAAAGCTCTCCCTGTGGTCTACCAAAATATCCAATTGTCACCTGTAGCAGAAATGTAGCATATAATGAATACATGGGGTGAGATTTAATAGGATGAGAGATTCAGAAAGTGAGAGATTTGGTAAAAAATCGCAAGTTTTATTAAAGCGGCAATCATTTACACTGCAAAACCAGTTTGATATTGAAGTGTAAATGATTGCCGCTTTAAGAAAACGGGAGATTTCTTACCAGATCTCTCACTTTCTGAATCTCTCATCCTATTAAATCTCACCCACGGAATCTATCTCACTATACATTGCAGACTAGAATGGCCAAGAGGTTCGTATCTGCCAGCAAGTTCTAGGTTTCTATACTTTCTGATATTTGGTGTATTTATACTAGGAAATATTGGAACATATTTCATAATACAGCACCAGGGCTTATGCAATCCAGGGTAACTTTGCAAACTTCTAACCAGTATATACTACATTTAAGATAACTATTAAATAATGATACTGATTAAAAAGGAGCCTATATAAAATGTTACACAAAATGTCAGTGGTGACCCCACTGTGACAGGAGCCGGGTACTGCATGTAAGATTATAGGGCAGCACCTGGCTTCTGTCACTGAGGAGGAGTCAGCAGTTTGGTGTCACCCTTTGGAAAGAAACGCCAGTGCAAAATTTGTATGATTGTGAGTTTTACACTGTGTAGTAACAGCTGTGAATGTTGTCATACCCAGCGTTGCTAAATTATTGTAATGCTGCAGGTGACCTTCTGTGTATAGATCTCCTGCCATCATTTGTGATCCGCTGCTGCATCCAAGATCAGAGAATCCTATGATCTGTGTCAACATCAGTCATCTGAGTAACTCTTATGTTACTCAGTATAGCTGGGATATTCATTTATACAAGGATACAGCCACTGACCTAAACAAGCCAAGAAAAAGGGGGCAACATGCGCCCATCTTTGCAAAGGAAGCAGCAGTGATAGCAAATCCAACCACACATGAATGACCCCTGTGTATGGTTCCACACATCTCTGACCATTGGAATTTTAGGCATTCCATCAATTTTGCATACAGTTCCATACCTACCAGCATTTCTACTGAAGATATTGGGAGGGTCGCGCAGTGTGGCCTCACGGAATGCTGCTGCCGCAGGTCACGCCCTCATTTTCCATCACTACGGGGCATGGCCAGCGCTGTGTAAGCTGCTAGCCTTGCCCCCAGTCCCTCTTCCACTCTGAATAGATATTCCCTGCTCTGCAGCGCCAGGCATGGTGGACTCCTAACTGCCCCCCACCTACCGCGGGACATTGCCAGACCCGGGACAGTTGAGAGGTATGCAGTTCACACTATTCACCCAGAGGGGTCTTTGAATGACCTCCAACCACTGTTCTATCACATTCATTGTAATATCCTTCCTGTGCCCTTCTGGGCTTTTCAACAACACTGTTTTTCATCAAGAATTTATTTTAAATAGTGTTGTTGTCCTGGGATATAACCTATATATCCTGTGTTCTCTGAACAGTGTATATTTTTATCCACAGAGCAGCTGTACAGTGTTTGTATTCTAGGCAAGGTGAAAAAGGAACTCTAAGGAGGTTGACTTTTTTTTTCAAACAAAGTAAATAACTGCATTAAATGAAAGTTGCAGGATGTACAAACCTATATATTTAAAGTGATCTGAAGGAGGAAAACCCTTTAATTATGCCACATTAAAGTCAATCAAATCCATTAATTCCGATGGGGATGAGGTGCAAACTCTAGAATGCACAGGAGAACCTCACCGACACAGTTCACATTTCTGTGAAAATAAGTAAAATAATGACTGATATAATTAGTGTGGAAAGGAAAAATAACAAGCAACTTATGAAAACTTTAACATTTTCTTTCTTCCTGGCTAGTGGCTACTTATCTGCCAGAATAAGGACATTGAATGCACAAGATGTGAAATTCTGGGATGGGTGAGTCAGCAGCGACTTGGCTTAAAATCTGATTTTGTTGGCTTAGCCAGAGTTTAGATGCTGACTTTTAATTTCCTTGTCAGCTGCGACCTGTTTACATAGACTGAAGCATCTGAACCCCAATGACAGGAATATTTATGATAGTCACAGCTTACACACATACCTCGTCCTGTGTCTGCTGTACAAAAGTAGTAAGATTTGTAGTTTCTACCTGGCGTTGGATCCATCATATCATAGAATTCTTATTTCTAATATATTTGTAGTATAGATTTATAAATGTATAATATAATCCTAATCAGTAGTCAGTGTTTGCATGAAAATATAGTTATTTTCATTCTTTTTTTTTTAGTATACCTCAGGGTTGATTACCCTCCCGGAATGGCCGGGAGGCTCCCGAAATTCAGGTCCCCCTCCCAGCCACCCGGAAAGATGGGCTACCCTCCCAGATACGGCCGGCACCCCCTGCATGTCCCTGGCCACAGCCGTAAATTACCATGATTTGCGGCTTTTCAGGGAGAGGGATGGGGCTAACGATGCAAATCGCATCATTTAGCCCGTTCCCTACTCGAAGACCCGTGGGATTTGCATTACCGGGGGTCGAGCTTGATGACATCTACATCAGGTCCCGCTCCCCGAAGTGCTGCTGACAGCCTGGAGAGGAGACTTTAAAAGTAGACAACCCTGATATACCTAGAAACATACTAAGCAGGATATTTATTAAAGCTTCTAATGATGACAAGTAGAGAAGTTGTACATAGTGACCAATCAGATTTTACAGGTTTCATAAATCTTCCAGTTAAAGAGGTTGGGCCAGAAGCAGAACGCTGCATTCTGAGGCCCTATACAAATCTTTAGTAGCAGCTCAGTGATACCGCCTACTGTATGCCATCACCATAACTTCCAAATTTTGTCTAGCTGAAATTGGGACCTGCCACTCGAGAGGCATGGCCGGCCCGAGAAGGGAGTGGGACTACAAGTGAGGTGGGTGTTGCCTATTGTAGAGGGTGTGTGGCCTAGAGCCACAACCCCAGTTCTTGTCACTTGGGGGGCATACCTTGCACCTCTTGAGCAGCTGGGCAGCTCCTGGCCCCCTCCCAGATTCTGAGCCTCAATGTGCATCAATGATACTCCAATATGGGGTAGCTGCAGCCACAGGGGCAGTAAGAGGGAGGGTTTTAAAAAATGTGAAACCATATAGTTGTGCAGATGCCCAATGCATTTCTGATGTTGCTGACACACATCTGATGCTTCGTCTTTGGACACATGCAGCAGATCTAAGAAGCCATCAAAACACATCTCCTGCTGTATTAACATAATTTATAGTGTAAAATAAAAAGAATGCTCAAGGGAACGGGTAGTTTTATAGTATATTATATTTAATAAACACTATGTGGTATATTCAATGTTCTGATGGTGATTTATCAATGGCGAGAAGTGCCTATAACTAGCAGACACAGTATTCCACTCACTCCCGTTCACTCGCTGTTTCCACCTTGCTTCCCTGAGGCAAGGTGGAAATAGCGAGTGTGGCCATTAAAAAATTGGTGGACTCGCTCCATTTGTGGTGAACCTCACCGTTTAAGGGGATCCTCACTGTCCTGTCACTGTGAGGTTTTGGCCCTTACAGCAAGGGGATTTGATGGGGAGGATGGCTTGATTTTAACGTGGGAAAGCCATTCTCGCTGTACAAACCCCCACGCCGGCCGCATTGAATACCGCCTTATGTTATATGCACACCGGCCATTCAAAAATTTTAATTCATGCAATTTATTACTCTAAAAACTTAATATTTGTAGATTTTTTTTTAATACTTTATTTGTACAAGGAGAAAGCATTGTGTTATAGGCAATGAAGTATATAGAAGGGCATAATAAGGGACAATGACAAATCTCCAAGAGTTTTTCAAGGTGATAAAGCTGACATGGGTTCAGCAAAACGCATAGGTGCTGTTTGGATTTCCCCTTTGCTACACTGGTTTTACCCACCTGCTCATTGATCTGGACCTGAGCCCCATTTTCCTTGGAGAACTTTTACCATCATATTGGACCTACACTGCATACATCGTCAAGGTTTTCCAGTGTTGGGTAGACTTTGTCCTAATTTCATCAGGATCTTAACACCTCCAGTGGCATTTTAACCAATTAGTCCCCCCAAGGACTTCCATCAAGAGATTTATGCCCGGTCCAGTGCAGGTTATACCACCTTATGAGGTCTAAATCCACACCAGCCATCATAGTTTTAACTTTTTATTTACCCTGATTAATTGTTTATATATTATTGTGCTATTAAATTTGTTAATTTTATAAATATTGATTCACGTGCAAGATTAATTTCTTAGCGCTACTCCCACCACCTTTCTTTGATTAATGATTTGGTGGCTGTTAAAATGTGAGAGAGCAGTGTGTTTATGGGCGGGTCCAAGTCTTGGAAAGGTCAGGATAGAAGGAATAACCAAGGATCTACGGGAAGTGGGAAACCGGAGATGGCATTCAAAATGTTGTGTACTTTAGGCCAGAACGGGACAATGTGGGGACAAGTCCACCAAATATGAAGAAGAGTTCCATGGTGTCCACATCCCTGCCAGCACACAGGCGTGGCCGAGGGAAATATCTTAGTTTGTTAGGGGTACAAATCCACCTATAATATAGTTTGTAAGACGTCTCATTGAGTTGGGTTGAGATAGAGCTTTTGGCAATGCCTTCTCTTACCTCCTCCCAGCAATTAGCATCTGGGGGGGGGACCCAGATCACTCTCCCACTCCTATTCATGGGGGTCTGTGAAGCCGAAGCGGTCTCCAATAAGATATGGTAAATAGAATATTTGTAGATTTGATGCATAAATCCTATATTGGTATTCACTTTTTGCAAAGGCTTAATGCCTTTTCATACCTCCTCTACGTATCAACGGATTCCTCAGTATTGACACATCCTGCCGTTATTCTCAATTTACACTCCTCCCCCCCCCCCCCATCCCGGCATTTTGGCTGACACATGCATCATGCGCTAATTCCAAGTCTCATTTTGCGCGGATGATATATTGAACTAGTTGACTATCTGATCGAGTGCTTGTTTATAATGGTTATGTATTGTTTTTATTGGTTATGTGGTTATGTACATGTACATAACTTCTTGTATCTACTGCTATAAAAGACACAGCAGAAACATCACTTCAGTTCATCTCTGAATCAGACCCTCTGCCCTCTGCATACCTCCCAACTTTATAGCTACGGGAGCTGGGGCGGTCTTACGCCCAAAATTTTGGGGGCTTGGCCTAGCTGGAAGGGGGATGACCTGTACTTGCAATGCTCCCGCGAGGCCACCTCCCCATTTTCGCTGCAGTGGGGGCATGCCCAGCGGCTCTGTGAGCTGCTCGCTATGCCTTAAGCCCCTCTGGCTGCAGGAAAAGATGCTGTATGCATGTGCACAGTGTATATTCACAGATGACAGGGGGGACTCCCAACTGCCCCCTGGCCCTGGCCAGGACATCCCAAAAAACTGGGATGATTGTGAGAAAAGGGAGGTATGCCTCTGAGATTTCTTTTCCCTAATCCTACTGCTTTTGAATTGAACTGATTTGTAAATTTTGTTGCAGATTATGCTTATTTGTTCAAAAAATACCAAAAACACAGGGAAAGATTGAGGGATAGAAAGATTGACTTAAGGTGCCCATACACCGTGTGTTTTTTAGGTGTGATGCAATGCGTGCTCCCGTGCACAGCACAGAAAGTCTGTGCAGCCCGTACTTTTAGTACTAGGTTGCATCGTACCTAGGCCTTTATTCAGAGCTGATTGCAGTACAAATTTGTTCACAAAATGGGCAAAACCATGTGCACTGCAGGTGGGGCAGATTTAACCCCTTCCTGACAGAGCCAGTTTTTGCGTTCCTGACAGAGCCCTTTTTTTCAAATCTGACATGTATCACTTAAGTGGGGATAACTTTTTTTTGCTTTTACTTATCCCAGTGATTTTGAGACTGTTTTCTCGTGACACATTGTACTTCAAGTTAGTGGTAAATTTGGGTCGATACAGTCTGTGTTTTTTTGTGAAAAATACCAAAATGTCGTGAAAAAATGGAAAATTTTGCAATTTGCAAAATGTTAAATTTTCTGCTTGTGAGACAAATAATCATACCACTCAAAATAGTTAATAACTAACATAGACCATATGTCTACTTTATGTTTCCATCATTATTTCAACTTCCTTTTAATTTTTTTGGACACTAGGAGGCTTACAATATGAATAGCAAATTCTCAAATTTTCAAGAAAATTTCAAACACTGATTTTTTTAGGGACCAGTTCAGTTCTGATGTGACTTTGAGGGACTTGTATGTGAGACACCCCCATAAATGATACCATTTCAAAAACTGCACCCCTCACAGTATTCAAAACAGCATTTTGGAAGTTTGTTAACCCTTTAGGTGTTTCACAGGAATTAAAACAAAGTGTAGGTGAAATTTCAAAATTTCATTTTTTTTGCAGATTTGCAATTTTAATACATTTTTCTAAGGAACACAGTACATTTTACTAGAGAAATGTGACTAAAAATTGATTCCCCCAATTCTTTTGTTTTCATAAATATCCTATATGTGGCCCTAGTGTGCACGTTGACCAAACCACAGGCTTCATAATAGAAGGAGCACCTACTTGATTTTGGAGCCTCCTTTTTATGAGATTATTTTTTAGGCACCATGTAGGTTTCTAGGCACCATAAGATGCTAAAAGTTAGGAACCCCCCCACAAGTGACCCCATTTTGCAAACTACACCCCTCAGGGAATTCATCTAGGGGTATAGTGTACATTTCAAACCCCCAGGGGTTTCACCAATTGTGGTACATCTGGGCAGTGAAAATGAAAAATTACATTTTTTTACACAAAAATGCAGTTCTGGCTCCAAATTTGTCATTTTCACAAGGAATGAAGGAGACCAAGCACCCCAAAATCTGTGCCCCAATTTCTCCCGAGTACGGCAATGCCTCACATGTGACCAAAAAATACCATTTGGGTGCATGGCAGGACTCAGAAAGGAAGGAGTGATTTTTGGATTTTGCAGCTCAGATTCTGGTGGAATGTTGGTGGGTGCTATGTTGCATTAGCAAGACCCCCCAAGCACCAATACAGTGGAACCCCCCCACAAGTGACCCCATTTTGCAAACTACACCCCTCAGGGAATTCATCTAGGGGTATAGTGTACATTTCAAACCCCCAGGGGTTTCACCAATTTTGATACAACTGGGCAGTGAAAATAAAAAATTACATTTTTTTACACAAAAATGCAGTTCTGGCTCAAAATTTTTCATTTTCATAATGTATGAAGGAGAAAAAGCACCCCAAAATCTGTGCCCCAATTTCTCCCGAGTATGGCAATGCCTCATATGTGACCAAAAAATACCAGTTGGGTGCATGGCAGGACTCAGAAGGGAAGGAGTGATTTTTGGTGGTGGAATGTTGGTGGGTGCTATGTCGCATTAGCAAGACCCCCAAAGCACCAATACAGTGGAACCCCCCCACAAGTGACCCCATTTTGCAAACTACACCCCTCTGGGAATTCATCCAGGGGCTATAGTGTACATTTCAAACCCCCAAGGGTTTCACCAATTTTGATACAACTGGGCAGTGAAAATGAAAAATTACATTTTTTTACACAAAAATGCAGTTCTGGCTCAAAATTTTTCATTTTCAGAAGGTATGAAGGAGAAAAAGCACCCCAAAATCTGTGCCCCAATTTCTCCCGAGTACGGCAATGCCTCACATGTGACCAAAAAATACCATTTGGGTGCATGGCAGGACTCAGAAGGGAAGGAGTGATTTTTGGATTTTGCAGCTCAGATTCTGGTGGAATTTTGGTGGGTGCTATGTCGCATTAGCAAGACCCCCCAAGCACCAATACAGTGGAAGCCCCCCACAAGTGACCCCATTTTGCAAACTACACCCCTCAGGGAATTCATCTAGGGGTATAGTGTACATTTCAAACCCCCAGGGGTTTCACCAATTTTGATACAACTGGGCTGTGCAAATGCAAAATTACATTTTTTACACAAAAATGCAGTTCTGGCTCAAAATTTTTAATTTTCACAAGGAATGAAGGAGACAAAGCACCCCAAAATCTGTGCCCCAATTTCTCCCGAGTACGACAATGCCTCACATGTGACCAAAAAATACCATTTGGGTGCATGGCAGGACTCAGAAAGGAAGGAGTGATTTTTGGATTTTGCAGCTCAGATTCTGGTGGAATGTTGGTGGGTGCTATGTTGCATTAGCAAGACCCCCCAAGCACCAATACAGTGGAAGCCCCCCACAAGTGACCCCATTTTGCAAACTACACCCCTCAGGGAATTCATCTAGGGGTATAGTGTACATTTCAAACCCCCAGGGGTTTCACCAATTTTGATACAACTGGGCTGTGCAAATGCAAAATTACATTTTTTACACAAAAATGCAGTTCTGGCTCAAAATTTTTCATTTTCATAATGTATGAAGGAGAAAAAGCACCCCAAAATCTGTGCCCCAATTTCTCCCGAGTATGGCAATGCCTCATATGTGACCAAAAAATACGAGTTGGGTGCATGGCAGGACTCAGAAGGGAAGGAGTGATTTTTGGTGGTGGAATGTTGGTGGGTGCTATGTCGCATTAGCAAGACCCCCAAAGCACCAATACAGTGGAACCCCCCCACAAGTGACCCCATTTTGCAAACTACACCCCTCAGGGAATTCATCTAGGGGTATAGTGTACATTTCAAACCCCCAGGGGTTTCACCAATTTTGATACAACTGGGCAGTGAAAATGAAAAATTACATTTTTTTACACAAAAATGCAGTTCTGGCTCAAAATTTTTCATTTTCATAAGGTATGAAGGAGAAAAAGCACCACAAAATCTGTGCCCCAATTTCTCCCGAGTATGGCAATGCCTCATATGTGACCAAACAATACCAGTTGGGTGCATGGCAGGACTCAGAAGGGAAAGAGTGATTTTTGGTGGTGGAATGTTGGTGGGTGCTATGTCGCATTAGCAAGACCCCCAAAGCACCAATACAGTGGAACCCCCCCACAAGTGACCCCATTTTGCAAACTACACCCCTCAGGGAATTCATCTAGGGGTATAGTGTACATTTCAAACCTCCAGGGGTTTCACCAATTTTGATACAACTGGGCAGTGAAAATGAAAAATTACATTTTTTTACACAAAAATGCAGTTCTGGCTCAAAATTTTTCATTTTCAGAAGGTATGAAGGAGAAAAAGCACCCCAAAATCTGTGCCCCAATTTCTCCCGAGTACGGCAATGCCTCATGTGTGACCAAAAAGTGGCAGGACTCAGAAGGGAAGGAGTGATATTTGGATTTTGCAGCACAAATTCTGGTGGAATGTTGGTGGGTGCTATGTCGCATTAGCAAGACCCCCCAAGCACCAGTACAGTGGAACCCCCCCACAAGTGACCCCATTTTGCAAACTACACCCCTCAGGGAATTCATCTAGGGGTATAGTGTACATTTCAAACCCCCAGGGGTTTCACCAATTTTGATACAACTGGGCAGTGAAAATGAAAAATTACATTTTTTTACACAAAAATGCAGTTCTGGCTCAAAATTTTTCATTTTCAGAAGGTATGAAGGAGAAAAAGCACCCCAAAATCTGTGCCCCAATTTCTCCTGAGTACGGCAATGCCTCATGTGTGACCAAAAAGTGGCAGGACTCAGAAGGGAAGGAGTGATATTTGGATTTTGCAGCACAAATTCTGGTGGAATGTTGGTGGGTGCTATGTCGCATTAGCAAGACCCCCCAAGCACCAATACAGTGGAACCCCCCCACAAGTGACCCCATTTTGCAAACTACACCCCTCAGGGAATTCATCTAGGGGTATAGTGTACATTTCAAACCCCCAGGGGTTTCACCAATTGTGGTACAACTGGGCTGTGAAAATGAAAAATTACATTTTTTTACACAAAAATGCAGTTCTGGCTCAAAATTTTTCATTTTCAGAAGGTATGAAGGAGAAAAAGCACCCCAAAATCTGTGCCCCAATTTCTCCCGAGTACGGCAATGCCTCACATGTGACCGAAAAATACCAGTTGGGTGCATGGCAGGACTCAGAAGGGAAGGAGTGATTTTTGGATTTTGCGGCTCAGATTCTGGTGGAATGAATGGTGGGTGCTATGTGGCATTAGCAAGACCCCCGAAGCACGGTGAAATTATGAACCTAATAATCCATAGATGTGTGGTATATTTTAAAACACTCCTTTATACATAGGCCGGGTTTGTCGGGGCAAGTGTCACACTGGAAAATAGTTTGCTTTCTTATTCCCTTTTTATAGCAAACTTTGCACCTTTTTTGTGTCCTGCCCTTTTTTCCAGTGGAGGGGATTTCATCAGGAAAATGCTGCCCTGGTACAATACGGGGGCCAGTACTAGAAGTACTGGGGCCCTCTGCCTGCTGGTTCCCAAATATTAGGCCCTTTATGACTTCCTCTTGAAAGTGCATAAATGTCCCCCTCTGGCCGGTAGAACGGAATAGCACGTAAGCGTTATACAGTGCCATCTGGATGATATACACGGCCAGCTTCTTGTACCAGATTTTTGTTTTCCTCAGGGCACTGTACGGCTTCAGTACCTGATCTGAAAGATCCACTCCGCCCATGTACTTATTGTAATCCAGGATACAATTAGGTTTGGAGGTGTGGGTACTGGTACCTCGTACAGGGACGGAGGTGGTACTGTCTCCGTGAATTGTTGTCAGTATAAGGACATCCCTCTTGTCCTTATATTTGACCAACAACATATTTTCGGTGCATATTCCCCTGCTTTCACCCCTTCTCATTACTTGGGCAATGTGCGTTTTTGGGAGGCCTCTTTGGTTCTTGCGCACAGTACCGCAAGCTGCTGTACCTCTTGAACCAAGGGCCTTAAACAGGGGGATGCTGGTGTAAAAGTTATCCACATAGAGGTGATAACCTTTATCCAGGAAGGGGTGCACTAAATCCCAGACAATTTTTCCACTAACACCTACGAGGGAGGGGGGGCATTCTGGCAGTTCAATTCTTGAATCCTTCCCTTCATATACCCTAAACATGTGGGTGTACCCTGAGGTGCTTTCACACAGCTTATACATTTTTATGCCATACCTTGCCCTCTTACTGGGAAGGTACTGGCGGAATTTAACCCTTCCTTTAAAATGTATAAGGGACTCGTCAATACAAATACATTTTTCAGGGATGTACATCTCTGCAAATTTGGCACTGAAATGATCAATGACCGGCCTGACTTTGAATAGCCGGTCAAAGGTGGGATCATCTCTGGGAGGGCACTGTGCATTATCGTTGTAATGCAAAAATTTAAGGATCGTCTCAAATCGAGCCCGGGGCATGGCCATACGGTAAAATGGGGTGCTGTACAGAACATCTGTACTCCAATATTGCCTAATTTCTGGCTTTTTTACTATGCCCATATGAAACACCAGACCCCAAAACGTCATCATCTCTACTGCATCTACAGGGGTCCACCTAGCAAATGATGACGTGGGGTTTTGAGCAATAAACTGCTGGGCATATAAATTACTTTGGTCCACCATTAAATTTATAAAATCATCAGAGAAAAATAATTTGAAAAAGTCAATTTCTCTGAGACCTGTGGAATCAAATTGGATTCCTGGCATGGCCAAAAACTCAGGAACCTGGGGCTCAAAATTGTCTGGTGGTGGGGTCCATACGAGATCAATTATTGGGGGGGGTCTCAGCTGCTCTACGGGGGCGTCTTTGAGGGGGTCCCTCATCACCAGAGGAGGAAGAGGAGCTTAAGACGAATCCTTCAAATTCCCCGCTTGCCTCACTGGCTGTGTCAGAGTCAGAGGCAAGCATGGCATATGCCTCCTCCGCTGAATACATTCTTCTGGATGACTGGGATGACATTTGGGATGACATTTGGGATGCCATTTTTATTTTTGTGTTACTGGTAGTGAAATGTTTCAACACGTGTATAGTGTAGGGGGGGGTACAAACTTTATTTCAACCCGGGGGGTATGTAGTGTGTAGTGTGTATGTAGTGCAGAAAAAAAAAATACTTTATACAGAAATATGATCCCAATAAAAAAAAAAAAAAAATTGAAGGGGTTAAAAAAAAAAAAAAAAGCTCCTGCGCCAAAAATTGAGCACAGATGTTGGTCAGTAACGTCCGTCACTGAACAGCGCTCAAAGGCAACAGGAATTTGATAAAAAAAAAAAAAAATAGATCAACCCTGTGCCGAAAAAGCTGATCAGTGATGTACGTCACTGATCAGCGCACAGTGGCCACAGTACACCCACAAAATCACAGTGTGTGTAAAAAAAAAATTAAAAAAAGACCCCACAGCACTCTCAAAAAAAAAAAAGGTGATCAGTGATGCGACACTGATTACCAGTGAGGGGCAGCAGGTGCACAACCTTTGGTGCAACTGACAGTGCAACTGGCAGCAACTGACAGGGATATATATAAAAAAAAAAACCTGCGCCCCCAAAAAGTTGCTGATCAGCACAGATATACTGATCAGCACAAAAGGGGGGGTAGCAGACACAAAATATACACTCTCTATCACTCTCTGTCACTATCTCTCTCTATCTATCACTATCTATCACTATCTATCACGATCTATCACGATCTATCACTATCTATCACTATCTATCACTCTAGGACACTGCAGCAGCAGCACTGACAGTTATATGTATAAAAAAAAACCTGCACCCCCAAAAAGGGGGGGTATCAGACACAAAATATACACTCTCTATCACTCTCTGTCACTATCTCTCTCTATCTCTCTATCTCTCACTATCTATCACTATCTATCACTCTATGACACTGCAGCAGCAGCACTGACAGTTATATATATAAAAAAAAAACTGCACCCCCAAAAAGGGGGGGTAGCAGACACAAATCTCTCTATCTCTCTATCTCTCACTATCTATCACTATCTATCACTATCTATCACTCTATGACACTGCAGCAGCAGCACTGACAGTTATTTATATATAAAAAAAAACTGCACCCCCAAAAAGGGGGGGTAGCAGACACAAAATATAGCTCTCTCTGTCACTATCTCTCTATCTCTCTCTATCTCTCTCTCTCTCTATCTCTCTATCTCTCTATCACACTGCAGCAGCAGCAGGAAGTCCCAAGAAGTCAGGTCCAGGAAGCGTCCAGCACGCTACAAGCAGTGATCAGGTGATCAGGTAAGGTATTTGCAAGGATCAGGTAAGTATTAGCAAGGATCAGGTCAGTATCACGGCAGATAGGCACGGTGACCGCTCTGCACGCTATTCCAGACCGGAATGGCGTCTGCAGCGCAGTCACCGTTAGTTTAAATGTCGCGCCTTGGCTGTGATTGGTCAGTGGGTCCCACGGACCAATCACAGCCTTGGGGGCAGGTGGGGTGAGGGTGGGGTGAGGTGTCATCGTCACCGATGACCCCCTCATGCCCCCTGACGCCCGGCGGTGATTGACACCTGTGTTACCGAGCGTCTGATTCGCTGGTAACACAGGAAAACGCTGTGAATGGCTGTTCACACTGAACAGCCAATCACAGCGATCGCCGATGGGGGGGCGGCATCGCAGCCCCCCCTGGGCATGCAGGGACATGTCTGCTGTCAGGGACAGCAGACATCGTCCCTCTGTCACTGCGTCTCTAGACGCAGTGACAGTTTAAAGTCATGACGTACATTTATGCCATGTGTCGGGAAGTACATCCCGGCCATGGCGTAAATGTACGTCAAATGTCGGGAAGGGGTTAAAATGTATAGAGAGAGTTAGATTTGGGGGTTATTTTGTTTCTGTGAGGGGTAAATACTGTCTGCATTACTTTTACATTGCAATTTAGATTTCAGTTGTAACATACCCCACCCAAATTTAACTCTCTACAAAAGTTACATCTGCCCCACCTGCAGTGCTCACAGTTTTGCCTATTTTGGGAACAAATGTGTACTGCAATCAGATCTGAATAAGGACACTAGTACAATAGCACACTGTGGGGCTGGAGAGGGTTACAAGCAACCCTGAACTGGAGAACTGCAATCTTGAGAGGATTAAATGCAACTTTGAATGATTTAAATGCTGCTGTGAACTTTCTAGAGTGTCCATGCATTGCAGGGGTGGTATTGCTGCAAGAGGTCACAAGCCAGGAGCGGGACACATCTGGGGATTGTTTGGATCTCTATAAAAATTCTGCCCTCTGTTTATGAGGGGGAGGAGAATGAGTCTTCTCCTTGTCCCTGCTCCTGGAGGCAGGGGTGCTGACCCATGGTGTAATTTGAAATTTTTAGCTCCCCAAAGCCATACAAGTCTCTGCCCCCCCCCCCCCCCCCCCCCCCAAAAAAAAATGTACATTTTCTTCCCTACATGCTTGCTGCCAGGGATTACATGCAGTTATATGCTTGTTACCAGGGGTTACATGTGGTGCTCCCCCGTCACACACTCCTCGCTGTAGCCGCCGTTTGCCCCTGTCTCCGCCGCGCATATCATACGGAACATGGTCTATGATAATTAGGGATGTGCACCTGCCACTTTTCGGGTTTTGGGTTCTGATTACCTTGAGGTTTTGGGTTCTAATGGGTTTTGGCAAAACACCTAAGTGTTTTGTGTTTGGATTTTTTGGGTTTTGGGTTCTGATTTTTTTGTTAAAAAAGCATAAAAACGGCTAAAATTGCAGAATTTTTTTTTTTTTTTTTGCTCCTACGCTATATTAACCTCAATAACATTCATTTCCACTCATTTCCAGTCTATTCTGAACACCTCACACCTCACAATATTGTTTTTAGGGTGAAATGTTGCACCGAGGTAGCTGGATAACTATGCTAAGCCACACAAGT
Organism: Crinia signifera; assembly: GCF_055691185.1. Lineage (NCBI taxonomy): Eukaryota > Metazoa > Chordata > Amphibia > Anura > Myobatrachidae > Crinia > Crinia signifera. Next base: position 74,630,586 of record NC_139226.1, read on the forward strand.
GTGCAGCACAAACACGTGGCTCATGTAAGAGTGGCACTGCAGTGGTAGAGACGGCAGTACTAGGCACCAGACAGGTAGATAAGGCAGTACTAGGCACCAGACAGGTAGATACGACAGTATTAGGCAGTGGGCCCCAGACCAGACAGGTAGACACGGCAGTATTAGGCAGTGGGCCCCATACCAGACAGGTATATACGGCAGTACTAGGCACCAGACAGGTAGATACGGCAGCACTAGGCACCAGACAGGTAGATAAGTCAGTACTAGGCACAAGACAGGTAGATACGTCAGCAATACTAGTATTGTACACCAGCAGAATTTATAATAATTAATTTTATTATTAGGTACTGCTTGGCAGTGGCACTCAGTGACACACGTCAGTGCACCAGCAGCATGGAATTATTTTTTACAGTCCCACACAGCACAAGCATTATTTTTTTATTAAATTAGATATAGCAGCCTAGTATGTACTAGGTAGGTACACTAGGTAGGCAGTAGCACTGCCAGTGGCAACAGTGGACTGAGTAACTAAATAATACTGGCAGATTCAGTGCAGGCAGCACCAGTGGACTATATATAATATAATTAATTATTCATATAATAATATATATTACAGCACAGCACCAGAGGTAGGCCCCAGCACAGAGGAGACAGTAGTACTACAGGTGCACAGTTAGACTGTCCTCCTTGCTAGGGAGAGCCCACCCTAAGCAGAGAGGAGAACAGAGTATACAGCAGCACTGAGGGAGACAGCCCCAGCAAATAAAATAATTACAGCACAGCACACCAGAGGTAGACCGCACATAGGAGACAGTAGTACTATAAGTACACAGTTAGACTACACAGCAGCACTGAGGGGTTTATTCTAGTTCATTCTTTCTGACAAAATCCTTCTTAGATGGACAAAACCATGTGCACTACAGGGGGGCAGATGTAACATGTGCAGAGAGAATTAGATTTGGGTGAGTTATTTTGTTTCTGTGCAGGGAAAATACTGACTGCTTTATTTTACACTGCAATATAGATCTCACTTTGAAGAAAAACCCCACCCAAATCTAATTCTCTCTGCACAAGTTACATCTGCCCCACCCGCAGTGCACATGGTTTTGTCCATCTAAGAAGGATTTTGTCAGAAAGAATGGACTAGAATAACCCCCTGAGAGACAGCCCCAGCGAATAAAAAATATTGCGTTCAAGGTCAAGCTCAAGTTTAAGCCCCAGCAGCAGCACCAACACACCCTCTCCCAACCCACTACTTGACTGGAGTGAAGATGGCGGGCGCAGCAGCCACTATTTAAAGCCTCGCGAAATCCGGCGCCGGGAGATGATGTTCTGACCACACGGACGGACCCGAGTCAGGCGGGAATCTCCGAGTGCTGCTCGGAACCGGGTTCGGAATGATGACGTTCGTGGGGGCTCGGATCTCTGGAATCCGAGTCTGCACATCTCTAATTTATATGGAGGCCATAGATAGTGAAATGGATCCCTGCTCAGTCCAAGATGAAGGTCTTGAATCAACAGTTGTCTCGCAGACTTCCACACTGGGTGAAGCTTCATCATCACCGTGTGGCCAGCTACCACCATCACCATCCCCATATGCGTCCGGAACAGGGCACCGTGTTGAAGGGAGTAGTGCTGGCTGTGAATCGACGCAGCAAACCGATAATACACGTCCGCAGTTACGCAGTAACAGTAAGTTTTTGTATTAAATTTCCACATACCTATATAACACAATACACAGTTTAAAAACATAGGAAATATTGCAGCATGTAGCTATTGTGCAGGAGGGAATAGGCCTCAAGCACGTATGGGACCACACTGCTTTGTGATTGATGTATTTTGTAAAAATGAACACAAACATGATCAGTATGTGTATATTAGGGTTCAGAAGCATCCCTGTCAGCAACATTGCTAACAGCTATGAATGTGAATTGTGCCACAGCCCCCCCCCCCCCCCCCCTTACCATCCTCAACACAGTATGCAGTCCTTATGGTTGTCACCAACAATGTACTTTTGTAAGGTGTTGAAACATCCACTTTGTAGGCTACTGTACTAATGTATTGTGTTTGTTCTTCCCATCGTTTACAATGTTCCACAACGGAGGAAGCGGGCCACCAAAATGGAGCAAGCCACAAAGGTCATGACCGCCGTAATGATGGATCATCTGAAGGAAATGGATGTATCAATGCAAGCGCACGAAGATGCTCGCCTTCAGCGATTTATGGACAATGAGCGTGATCTACAGAACACTTTCATTTCTGCAATTGTTGGTATGCATGAGCTTATAAATCGTGAAAATCGCGAAAATCAATTGCAGTTCCTTAATAGCCTTTTCTGTAGAACACAAGGCTACAGTATGCACAGCCCCATCCACCACATTATTCTTTTGAGGGTAGTTATGAAATGTACAGCAGAGGCCAACCCAATTTTTACACCCCAGCCCAAGGAAGCATGGCGGCACACAGTGTGTCACAGCCACCACCAGTACCACATCATTTTCAAGAGTATCCGGCTGGAACACAACACCATCCACCAATTCCTCCCCATGCCCATGAGTATTCTGCTGGTACAGCTCATCCAGCCAATCCTCCCCATGCCCCTGAGTATTCTGCTGGTACAGCTCATCCAGCCAATCCTCGCCAGGCCCCTGAGTATTCTGCTGGTACAGCTCATCCAGCCAATCCTCGCCAGGCCCCTGAGTATTCTGCTGGTACAGCTCATCCAGCCAATCCTCGCCAGGCCCCTGAGTATTCTGCTGGTACAGCTCATCCAGCCAATCCTCGCCAGGCCCCTGAGTATTCTGCTGGTACAGCTCATCCAGCCAATCCTCGCCAGGCCCCTGAGTATTCTGCTGGTACAGCTCATCCAGCCAATCCTCGCCAGGCCCCTGAGTATTCTGCTGGTACAGTTCATCCAGCCAATCCTCGCCAGGCCCCTGAGTATTCTGCTGGTACAGCTTATCGAGCCAATCCTCGCCAGGCCCCTGAGTATTCTGCTGGTACAGTTCATCCAGCCAATCCTCGCCAGGCCCCTGAGTATTCTGCTGGTACAGTTCATCCAGCCAATCCTCGCCAGGCCCCTGAGTATTCTGCTGGTACAGCTCATCCAGCCAATCCTCGCCAGGCCCCTGAGTATTCTGCTGGTACAGCTCATCCAGCCAATCCTCGCCAGGCCCCTGAGTATTCTGCTGGTACAGTTCATCCAGCCAATCCTCGCCAGGCCCCTGAGTATTCTGCTGGTACAGCTTATCGAGCCAATCCTCGCCAGGCCCCTGAGTATTCTGCTGGTACAGTTCATCCAGCCAATCCTCGCCAGGCCCCTGAGTATTCTGCTGGTACAGTTCATCCAGCCAATCCTCGCCAGGCCCCTGAGTATTCTGCTGGTACAGCTTATCGAGCCAATCCTCGCCAGGCCCCTGAGTATTATGCTGGTACAGCTCATCCAACCAATCCTCGGCGTGCACCTGAGTTTGCAGCTGCTCCACATACTGAACAGCAGCCTGCATCTGGCCAAAGCCTATACTACCCCTTTTACCAAGAGTTGTAAAACTGTTTAAGCTGGTTACAGATTTTTCTTTATATATGTTTGTTCAGCTGGTCTGTTCAGATTTAGGCATTATTTAAATGTCATATAGTTTTTTATTATTTACATATAGTTTGACATTCTGTACCAATTGTTTATCTATGTACAAGAACATATATAGTCAAAATCATTAATGTACATATGAATAAAATATGTACATAAAAAATACATGTGTTTTGATTCATATTTTAACATTTTTCATAATAGCCATGATAAAATGTATGCAGTCTGCTGGTGAAAAAAGTCCTATTTAAAATGACATCATCCTTAGCCAGCAAATTATAGCATTTTAAAAAACAGCCAATCACAGCAATTTGTACAAATGTCTCAACAGCCAATCAAAGCTGCTATTACATTCCACACACTTGTTGGAAGGCAGAGTAAGGAAAGTAGTGTGAAAGGGGCAGACCCGGGAAATTACCGGGTCTGAGGTGCAGTGTGAAGGGGGTCTTTTGAGCTGAGAAGCTCAGTGCCCCCACAAAAAATCCGTATAGAAAAACCCGGGATTTTGCAGGAGCTGCAATGAGAACATGGTATTACACAACACAACATAGCCCTCTCCCAACCATCCTATGTGGAAGATTACAATGCAGCAGTCATGCAGGAAGCAGAAACTACCACACCTATGGTAGTGAGGGGTACGCAGAGGGGGAATCTGATGCGTACAGAGATCATCAGGCCCTACTTCTCAAGAAATGACATGTGTACTTTATACTAACATGTACCCAGGGCCGTTTTTAGAGGCGGACAAGCCTTGCAGCCGCCCGGGGTGCCGCACGGCTTGTCGGCCTCTGTTGAACAGCCGGGACGCCCGGCAGCTTCCCCCACGCCGCTGCCACCCCTTTCTCCGCCTCCCTCTAGTCTCCCCATCCGCCGCCCCAGCCACAGATTCCATTTGGACTTGGAGGGGAGAGACGCGCTTCTCCTGCCCCTGTCTGTGTCACTGGGCTATTAGCCAATCAGCTCGTGGGCCGGCAGCCAATCAGGAGCCAGCCCGCGAGGTATGATTGGCTGGGTCGGGACATAGTGAAGGGGAAGGAGAGACGCGCTATGCACTCCCCTCCCCTCCCCTCCCCTGGGAAGCAGCAACAGCAGCGGCGGCGGGGGCACTGGAGGGGGACTTGGAGACTCGGACTCTGCTCTCCCCAGCAGCAGCAACGGTGAGTTGTGCTGATGCTGGGATATAATATTCTGGCACTGTGGGGGCATATAGGTCTGGCACTGAGGGGGGCATATGTGTGGCACTGTGTAGGCATATATGTGGCACTGTGGGGGCATATGTGTGGCACTGTGTGGGCATATATGTGGCACTGTGGGGGCAAATGTGTGGCACTGGGGGCATATGTGTGGCATGTGGGGGCATATGTGTGGCACTGTGGGGGCATATGTGTGGCACTGTGGGAGCATATCTGGCACTGTGGGGGCATATATGTGGCACTGTGGGGGCATATTTGGCACTGTGGGGGCATATATGTGTGGCACTGTGGGGGCATAGCTGTCATTGTGGGGACATATATGTGTGGCACTGTGGGGGCATATATGTGGCACTGTGGGGGCATATATGTGGCACTGTGGGGGCATATATGTGTGGCACTGTGGGGGCATATGTGTGGCACTGTGGGCATATGTGTGGTACTGGGGGCATATGTGTGGCACTGTGGCGGCATATGTGTGGCACTGTGGGGGCATATGTGTGGCACTGTGGGGGCATATCTGGCACTGTGGGGGCATATATGTGGCACTGTGGGGGCATATTTGGCACTGTGGGGGCATATATGTGTGGCACTGTGGGGGCATAGCTGTCACTGTTTGGACATATATGTGTGGCACTGTGGGGGCATATATGTGGCACTGTGGGGGCATATTTGGCACTGTGGGGGCATATATGTGTGGCACTGTGGGGGCATAGCTGTCACTGTGGGGGCATATATGTGTGGCACTGTGGGGGCATATGTGTGGCACTGTGGGGGCATATCTGCCACTGTGGGGGCATATATGTATGGCACTGTGAGGGCATATCTGGCACTGTGGAGGCATATTAGTAAACGGCATCAGTTGTGCGGCAGCGGTGCGTGGGGCATAATGTGTAATAGGCATTACGTTATGGGGAGTATTGTGTAATTGCCATCATGGTGTGCGGCGTAAAAGTAATTGTCATCACAGTGTGCGATATAATGTGTAATTGTCATCATGGTGTGCGGCGTAATATGTAATTGTCATCACAGTGTGCGGCATAATGTGTAATTGTCATCACAGTGTGCGGCGTAATGTGTAATTGGCATCACGGCTAAAAAGTGTATAATGATTTAAGTAGCCTGTCATTGTTTGGCCTTGATCTGTGAGGCGTACTAGGTAACTGTATGGGCCTTTATATTTTTATGTCCCGGTGTGGCCTTCAGCCCGCCAACTTAAGTGCGGGAGGACAATGACAATTCCTGCGGTAACCAATGTCTGGACATGCAGGTTGCAAAAGTGAGTTGTAAGGTAATTGTTTTCCTGCTAGACCACGCCCCTTATATTAAGCCACCCCCCTTTAAAAATAGACCACACCCCCTATTTCGCCGCACGCACCTACAGCGCGCGCAATTTCTTCTATTTCATGTTATGTATTTTTTGGGGGGGGCATTTTTATTTCTTTGCCCCTGGAGCTAAATTGCCTAGAAACGGCCCTGCATGTACCTTTGCTGTAAGTGTCCTCACATACAATATGCCAAATACCATCTATTTTCTGCAATATTTAGGGGAGTAGTCAGAGGCCTACAGGCGAAGCTGGTGAAGCTGAGCTATCCCTTGTGGAGTTCATGCTGGTAAGTACATTATTCACATCTTGTAAACCAGTGTTGTAAAAATCATGGGTTTCCAGGTGTTGTGGAAATACACGTCCCAGCATGCCCTGACATACTTTCAGCAATACATTCTATTAAATTAGTGCCAGAGCATGGTGGAATGTGTACTACAACAACAACTGGAGGGCCATGAGTTTGACACTGCTATTGGTCACCTATTCCATTTATAAGTAAACCTCAAAAGAGCAATGTACACCCATACCTATACATTAACATATACCAGTGGTTCCCAACCCTGGTCCTCAAGTACCCCCATCAGTGCACGTTTTCCAGGTCTCCACACAGAATCACAATTGACATAATTAGCTCCACCTGTGGATCTTTTAAAATGTGTCTGAATAATGAGTGCACCTGCTGGGTGACCTGGAAAATGTGAACTGTTGGGGGTACTTGAGGACCAGGGTTGGGAACCACTGACATACTGTATACCATTAAACCATGTAAGTATTATTACAAAACATTTGCATAAAATAAAACACAGAGACCTTGGTATGTGTGAATACATTTTAACTCATGTATGTGAAAAATAGGCTCCTTTAAGTGGCCCACACATTTAGCATGTCTTTCAAACAAAAAATAACAAGTGCTTAGTAACATAGATATAAATGTGTTTACAAATGGGTCATTTTTTGGATGCGTCAGCACGTGCACATCCTCCCTTGGCAGCTGACCCCAGCACACCCCTGGTCCTAACAGTCTGACTGGGGGTGAAGTGGGTGAGCCACTCACTGGTGTACTGGAGACACTATTTACAGTAGATGTAGCTACCCCTAATAAATTTAGCCAGTGCAGCGGTAGCAACCGGCTGCTTTGCGTTGCGTGCCCGGGGGAGATCTCTTGGGATATCGGTGTGGACCACCCAATCTCTGATGTTTCTTCCTCTTGGAAAGCAGGACATCAACCTGGTATTCTTTAAAGATTTTAATTCTTTATCCTGTTGAATGACAGGACACAGAAGTTTGGTGGTGTCTTGGATATGATCATCAGCTGTGTTAAAGGAGCATACCCATCCCATGGTGTCTTTGGGAAAAGCATCAGGGCATCTCTTCTTGAGCGATTCTTCTCTGGAAATATGGTCGACTTTGATGCTTGCAGCATCAAGGGTCGAGGGTGAATAGCCCCTGGCAAGGAATTTAGATTCCATGTTATCCAAGTCTTGAGCCAATTGCTCTTCAGAACTTGTGATGCGTTTCACTCGTAACAGTTGTGAGAAGGGGAGACCGCTTTTGAGGGCTGGTGGGTGATGGCTTTGTGCTAACAACAGGGTATTACGGTCCGTAGCTTTGGAATAGACGGCAGTTGAAATCACCCTGTCCTGGACCGAGATGCAGACATCTAGATAGTTGATGGAGCTGAGACTCATGGCATAAGTAAATTTGATCGGGCAGTCCATTCTGTTGATGACTGCTAGAGCCGATACTAGGTCAGCCTCAGTCCCCGACCAGAAGAGTAGCACATCATCGATGTATCATGTGAAGAAAAGTATGCGATCAGCCAGGGCACTGTTGAGGAACAATGTTTTTTCAATTTCTGCCATGTATGCATACCGGGGAACCCATAGCGCACCCGGAGCACTGTTGGAAGTACTGTCCATTAAAGAGAAAGAAATTTCTATGGAGGATCAAGTGCAGAAGGGTCATCATCAGGCTAATGGATGGATCTTTAAAGAATACCAGGTTGATGTCCTGCTTTACAAGAGGAAGAAACATCAGAGATTGGGTGGTCCGCACCGATATCTCCAAGAGATCTCCCCCGGTCACGCAACGCAAAGCAGCCAGTTGCTACCGCTGCACTGGCTGCACGATGTGCAGTGCACTCATTGCCAGAAAATCGTTCAATCACCCACACATGGGCCCTTATTCTGGTTGGTGCGGTAATATCCGTGTGCGTTCGGTCCGCCGATGTTTTGTGTCTGCGCATGTGCAGAGGCATCTCTGCGCATGTGCGAGCGGGGCGTACGGCCAAATCACGCATGAAATGTGAACACTCCGAACAGGGGGTGGAGAGGGGCGTGAAGGGCTATTTGGGCTCATTACCATATGCATACGCCCCACGTTTCATGGGCGTTCCCATGCAAACGCTGGGCGTACGCATGGTAATGCGGCCGTGACGCACGTGTAGGGGGCGGACATATGACATCGCCGGATGTCAGCTGCCCGCCCAGATCCCTGCTTTTGCACTGAAAAATGTCCGTGTGGTCTGAGGTTGCGGGAGCTGGTGGACCATTCGGTCCTGCAGTCTATGAACTGCGACCATCGAATGATGGGGGAGGTTCCCTGAGATGGAGGAGGCGTATTCCATGAAAAATACACATGCGGTCCGTTCGGCCAGCTCCTTTCCGCATTCGCACGGAGTGAGCGATCCGTACGGAAGGCGGGGTTTCGCACGCACGGTTCTGGCCGCATATTCGGATCCGGCCGCACCGATCAGAATAAGGGCCATGGGTGGAAGATCCCGATTCGTCACGTTCTCACTTGTTCCACAACCCACGTTGTGTATCTTATCACAAGCCCGTGTGGTTTAGGGTAGCAGCTATCTCCCACCCAGCGCCACTGTCGCCTAGCAACGGACGCTAACCAGGGAGTCCCGGCTGACGTCAGACACTAGCTCTGAATCACGTGACCAACCCAGAAGCACCGGACAGCGAGAAGTGTGTGACGGGGGAGCAGCGCGAGGTCAGGTACCGGATTGTGGCTATATATGTAAGTGCTGTTATGTCTTTTGTGTTCTCTACCTTGATAACGGATTAAACTCTGAAACGTCGGTCACAACTTTTGTTGTCCTTCTCATTTATGAAACCAGAGCAAGTGCCTCTTCTTCCATTTGCTACATTTACCCCCGAGTGATGCACCCCAGTAGCTGGTACTTCTCTCTGCCTGTGTCATTGTCGACACACACATATATATATATATATATATATATATATATATATATATATATATATATATATATATATATATATATTATTCCCCCCCCCCCACAGTTACCCATTGACCAAGTTTATACTGCCATTACTGTTTTGACAGTGTAATATACACCTGCAGCTGCCCTTTTTCCAGCTCAGCACACATCAGTGAGCCACGTGTGCTTGGATGGAAAAAGAGGCTGCTGCACCTCTTTTTTTATATCTTTCTCCCCTCTCTCCTCTTTCTCCACATTACCCCTCTTTCCTCCCTCTATTTGACAGTCTCTCTGTCTCTACCTGAAACCTTTTCTCTCTCTCTCTCTCACACTCCTGTCTCTTCCACTTTTTCTCCCTGACACCCTCCCTCACTACCTGTCTCTCCTCCTTTCTCTCCCTGACACCCTCTCTCCCTTCCTGTCTCTCCCTGACACCCTCTCTCTCTTGACCAGATAATGGGCCAGATTCTCTAAGCTTCAAAAGTGATGAACAGCCAGCCAATCAGCTCCTGTTTGACATTTTTCAAACACAGTCTGTGACATGACAGTTAGGAGCTGATTGGCTGGCTGTTTATCACTCTCCATTTTATCACTTTTGAAGCCTAGAGAATCTGGCCCAATGTAATTTGCATCATCGTGACCCTGCACTCCACTGTGCAATGTCTGTAATACTGTAATACTGGCATTGCACAGTGGGGGCATGGCCATGATAATGAAATAGCAATAGGGCAGATTTCCAAAGATCGGGTGCAGTGAATACACGGTCCCCTGTTGGCTATCCCAGGGGGCAGCCTGTGCTGCCTGGCTCCCGGGGAGCCCACCTCCCCCCCACATACATTCTGGGGCAGGCAGGGAGACTTCCATCTCCCTGCCTGCCGCCGTCCTCAGGCTCCCTGCGGCGTCACCTAATACGCCGGATTGGCTGAGACTCGCCGCGAGGGGCGGCGAGCCTCAGTCACATTGAATAGTGTATAAAGTGCCGTGACGGAGAGTCTCCAAACATGGAGAATCTCTGCAAAAACACGGCGAGTGCATGGCGAGCGAAAAAAAACGCTCGCCATGCACGGAGAATATTGTCATTGAATACTGCCCTATATCTTTAATTGCAGCTGCAACCTCTCTGGAAGTTGTATATTTTGGGATGACATGAACTTGTTTGTGCAGTACCCCAAAGCATAACCATTTTGCAGCAATAAACCAATTCATAAATATTGCTGAATGCCATTTTAAAAAGTTTGACTTTAAGGCATGTTATAATTTGCTAGGATAATATTCACTTGAAAAAAAAGCTAATATACATAAGGTATATAGAGGTGTGTAACTTCATATATCCTATAAGGATTTAAATTTAGCATACAGAGAATCTGAAGTAATTAGTTAGTGTGTGTATTTGGGGGAGGAGAAGTTATATTTCTTGTTCATAACCTATTGCTTATCGCCTTTCATGTGAATCATTCTGTGAAGACCCTCATTGTTAAAAAGTCTTGAAAAATAAATAACTATTATTTTGTAACCAAAATGTATTTTATTAATAAATTATACTCTTAATATATAAGCATATTACAGTTGTAGTGACCCATCTAGTTTGGAATTTACTGTGAATACTCAGGGTTTACCCAGGCAAGAGTTTGAGATAATACTAATAACATAGCTTGGGTAGAGGCACAAAGTGGAGGCACTTCTGAGATCCAGGATGGTGATTTCTCCTGTTTAATAAAAAATGATGACCTTGTAATGATTGTTTGAGTGGTATAAGAGAAAGGATGTCCTCCCAGAAAAAAATATGACTTTGCCTAGAAATTTAGATGATGTTTGTAGTGCTGAAGTTGAGCTCACTATTCAGCACAGCACTATGGGGTAAAGGAACCTAGAGTGGTGAATTGTCAGGAACAGGAATTGGGAATGAATGGTGCTGTATTCATAACCATCAAAGAGCCATTAGAAAAAAAGATGTTCCCTTTTATAATTCCTGCTCCTGAGAATCCTGGATGTAGTTGGAAAATAATCTGACTGGTACATAAACACAAGGAAAAGATGTAGGGGTTTCAGGAAAAGGCAATAGTCAACTGCATTCACAGGAAACAAATGACAATCAAGGGCATTCAGGAGCATGGCCCTAATCTGGGCAAGGACCAAATTGCTGCCATGTTATCATCTCTTGATAAAAATGTGGTAGAATTTGATAGGATTCATTATGAAGTTTGTACAGAAGATTAAGGAGTTTTTCATGAGTTTGTGGGAGAGGATAGTTTTAAAGTTTGGAGGGAGACAACAATAGAGCAGTCAGGGAAGTGTCATTCGCAGATTGGCTGAGAGTCTCGGGTCCAGCAATGGAAGTGATTAAAGCAACTTGTAAATGTAAACCTAATGCCAGTCTCAAAGATTATTTAGTTTGGATTTAAAATATGGCACACTGGAAAAGGCAGTGGAGTCCTTATGTATTGACTGTGCCATACAGTACACACAAAGATTAGTTTATAAAGTAGATTAGATTAGAGTGAAATGCTAGATAAATTGATACATCAAGTTGTTGAAAAAGGGTGTGTGTATCCAGTGGTGGGATTCAAATAAATTAACAACAGGTTCTATGTCCTAATGCCCATTGCAAATAAAGCCACACGCCATAAGGCCACACATCGTAATGCCCATCACACATTGTGCTACACACTGTGATGCCAGTTACACATTATGCACATTATGCCATGATTCCCATTACATATTTGAAACATAAGTGCCAGTTACCTACATAGAAACATAGAATTTGATGGCAGATAAGAACCATTTGGCCCATCTATTCTGCCCCTTTTTTTACCCTTCAGGTAATCTCAACCCTTTTTAATCCTTATTTCTTTGTAAGGATATTCATATGCCTATCCCAAGCATGTTTAAATTGTTCTACTGTCTTAGCCTCTACCACCTCTGATGGGAGGCTATTCCTCTTATCCACGACCCTTTCTGTGAAGTAATTCTTTCTAACATTTCCCCTGAACCTACCTCCCTCCAGTTTCAGTGCATGTCCTCGTGTTTTATTACTTCCTTACCTTTGAAGAAAATTTCCCTCCTGTACTATGTTAAAACCCTTGATATATTTGAAGATTTCTATCATGTCCCGCCTTTCCCTTCTCTGCTCCAAACTATACATGTTAAGATCTTTTAGTCTATCCAGGTAAGTTTTGTGATGTAGGCCATGCACCATTTTAGTAGCCCTTCTTTGTACACTCTCCAATGTATTTATATCCTTCTGAAGATATGGTCTCCAGAACTGGACACAGTATTCCAGATGAGGCCGTACCAGTGACCTATAAAGTGACATTATTACATCTTTTTTTCTGCTTCTGATTCCTCTCCCTATGCAACCATGCATCTGACTAGCCTTCCTCATTGCTTTGCTACATTGCTTTCCTGCATTTAAGTATCTTGAAACAGTGACTCCTAGATCCCTTTCCTCCTCAGTAGTTTCCATTAAAGTACCCTTGATACTATATTGAGCCTTTGGGTTTTTGAGTCCCAAGTGCATAATTTTGCATTTTTTTAGCATTGAACTGTAGTTGCCATGCTCTTGACCAATTCTCAAGTTTACTTAGATCATCAGTCATTTGATTTACCCCTCCTGGTGTGTCTACTCTGTTGCATATCTTTCTATCATCTGCAAAAGGCATACTTTCCTTCAATACCATTTGCAATGTCACTAACAAAGATATTAAAGAGCACGGGTCCAAGTACAGATCCCTGAGGTACTCCACTGGTAACATGTCCCTCCATAGAATGCACTCCATTTACTACAACTGTCTGTTTCCTATCCTGCAACCAGGTTCTTATCCATGTAATTGTTTTATAATCCAATCCCACACTTTCAAGTTTATTTAGCAGCCTGCGATGTGGGACAATGTCAAATGCCTTACTAAAGTCTAGATATGCCACATCTACAGCCCGCCCCTTTATCTAGAATTTTGGTCACGAGTCAAAAAAATCAATGAGACTTGTTTGGCATGATCTCCCTGCAGTAAAACCATGCTGTTTTGGATCCTATAAGTTGTTTAATTTAAGATATTCCACTATTGTTTCTTTTAATAGTGTTTCCATTAATTTCTCTACTACTGATGTAAGGCCCACTGGTCTGTAGTTACTTGCTTCTTCTTTGCTTCCGCTTTTGTGCAGTGGAACTACATTTGCTCTTCTCCAGTCCTCTGGAACTGCACCTGTATCTAGTGACTGGTTGAATAAATCTGTTAATGGCGCTACCAACACATCTGTTAGTTCTTTTAGTATCCTTGGATGCCCTCCGTCTGGCCCCATTGATTTATCCACTTTCAGTCTTGAAATTTCTGTTAGGACTTTCTCCATAGTAAATGTACTTCCATCTACCTTATTTTTATACATGCTCATTGCTCGATGCCAAGGACTTCATGCTCAATGCCAGAAGCTTCATGCTGGATGCCAAGGGGGCTTCATGCTCATTGCCAAGGGGGAATACATGCTGGTTGCCAAGTAGGAGTAAATTGCTCATTGTCAAGGGGGAGTATATTGCTCGTTGTCAAGAGTGAAATGCTGCTTAATGCTCACAAGGTACTGTAAGCAGCTGTGACAGCCGGGCAGAGAGCTACGTGCTGCCCGGCTATATACTGAAAGCAAGTCCATGGCTATTTTGAATTCTCCCACTGAACCGCAAGCCAATAGGAGCTTGTGGCCCGGCAGCCAATAAGGAGCCACCACTGCCACTCCTTATTGGCAGCCGGACTGTGAGCTCCTATTGGCTCATGGTCCAGCAGTACCATTCAAAATAGTCGCGGACCTGCTTTGTGTATACAGCCGGGCAGCACGCAGCATTTACTTTAGCATAGTAAAAGAGAGTACAAGCTTGTCCTAGTGCAAAGTGACTGACTTTGGCGGGAGAAAAAATCCCTTTTCATGGTCACAATTGTGAATTTAGTGAATATAGTGTTTTCTCCTGAATGTTTATTTATTTATTTCTTTTTTTGGAGAGGATGCTCTGTAATTGAAGTGACCAAGAAAAAAACTTGAGGCAAAAAATCAGGGTAAATACCTTTTGTTTGCCCTTAATAGAATAATGCACACCTGTGTCTTCTAATGTCCAACAAACTCTTTAAGTTCAGTAAACAGAACTTAAAGAGTTTGTTTAAAGAGACCCATAGGTAGCCCTCGGTCCTGGAGTCCGGTGTCCTGTGTCGTCCTCCATGTCCATGTCGGCATCCATGTCGTCCTCCAGGTCCATGGCGGTGTTCGGGTCCGAAGTAATCCATGGTGGAGCTGTGGAAGGAAATCCTACTCACCTGGTCCTGTGGGGAAGATGTCTTCTCTTGATCCGCCATAGTCCAGGTATTCCTCAGCATGCCGGCGCTCCCCGCACTCTCCACATCGGAATTTCAGAGGCGCAGAGATGTTTCATCTACCGCGCCTCTTCTCAGAATGATTTTTATTGGCCGCCTAGCGGCCAATCAGGAGCTGATTTTCTTGAGTAAGGAAATGAACTCAGGAGATGATGTGGAAACACTATGACTTAAATAAACTGGAAAGGTGGGCAGAAAGGTGGAAAATGCAGTTTAACGTTGAAAAATGTTAAGTAATTCATCATGGGAAAAAAATGAACAAGCTATTTATAGGCTAAATGGGGGTCATCATAGATGAAAAATCAGCAGCAAAAGCAAACTGGACACTGGCATGCATTAAAAGGGGTATGGATTCAAGGGATGCCAATGTGATAGTGCCTCTTTACAAGGCATTGGTGAGACCACACTTGGAATATTGTGTTCAGTTCTGGGCACCGCACCTTAAAAAGGACATAAATGAAATTGAACAGGTACAGAGAAGGACGACTAAGCTACTAAAAGGTCTTGAATCCCTAGAATACAAAGATAGGTTAACCAGGCTGAATATGTTTTCACTGGAGAAACGGAGGTTGAGAGGTGATATGATTAGTACTGTATGTTCAAATACAGGATTGGGAATCATATGGAACTGGGACATGATTTGTTCACTAACAGGCCTATACTTAGGATACGCGAGCATGTACTGAGGCTCGAAGAAAATAAATTCCGTACTGAATTAAGAAAAGGATTTTTTGGGGGGGACTTCCAGTTCCGGCCTTGTGGGGAAAGGTTGAGGCATGTGAAAGCTCCTTTGCACCTCCGCCCATAGCTGTCTCCCAGGGCTCCCTCCTCCCGATGATATAGCTACCCGCCCGGCTTCAGCATCAGCTAATCCCTGGCACACGGAGTGACGTATTCGGATATCGTGACGAGGGACCTAGGACGCGACGCTTGTGGTGCGTCATCAGACCGGGCCGCGGATCCAGCTTATGCCCGGCCAGCGTCTCCTGATTCCCGCCGAGGTGACGGCGATTCCCGGGCCCCAGAGCTAAGACGCCTGCAAGACAAGATATGTCTAATGCCTCCCGCTGCACGCAAGAATAGGCGCTGGAGCACTGAAGGTAATTTTCACCTATATTACCTATAATGCTGTCAGCCTGAACAACCCTTATTTTTGTGCCTGGATGTATAAACCCCCACAGCACCAAGCTCGCCAGAACTGCAGCAGCAGAGACCCCTGAAGGGGACATATGAATAACCACCCATTCAATAGACAGCAGTAGAATTGTATGAGCTTTTGTACCCCTAGCCACATGCAAAACACTGGATCTGTAGCGCAGAGGGGGAATTTGGAATGCCTGGAGGGATTTCTATGGTGATTCTGGCCTTATTAACTTTACCTGCAATATGCAGCTGTGTAAGACTCCATAGTCTCAACGTTTAAAGCAGCGACTTCTGAAGGGACTTAAAGCCAAAAGGTGTACAGCTCAATTGCTATAGCAAGGTGGATTTCAATATCCCTCCTTGAGGTGTCTAGATGTGTAAAGCCCTACAGCCGCTGTCTTAAGCTCTCCAGACCCGCAGCAGAGATCCTCGGGGAGCCCACCTGCGTAAAACCTTACAGTTTCAAGCCAGCCAGACCAGCAGCAGTGACGCCTGAAGGGGCACCAAAAAAAAAAAAAAGGAAGGGGGGAAAGAGGAGAGAGGAGAAAGAACTGTACACTTGGATTTAAAACTGTGGCTGACTGTCTAAATATTGTGAGTGGCTATCACTATATCTTGGAATATGGGGCATTGAGATAAGAGTGTGTAAGATTTGTGCTGTGAGCGAAGCCAGTTTGAAGACACTAAATTAAAAAGCATCCCTTCAAGTTGAAGCTAAAAAAAAAAAAGTAGCGGAAGGACTGAGATATCTGAGGGAGTGTGTGGTCCCTATCCCCAGCTTTCTCTCTTATTGGGCTATGGAATAGTGAGCCTGTATAACGGAAAGATTTACACTTACAGATTGTTAGAATAAACCTTAAAGTCAATTGAAAATCAAGTTCCCCATTATAGCATTTGCATCGGATGGAGAAATTTCTCTCCCCACAGATGCCGAGGGGGTCACAAAGAAACCGGGCTCTTAAATCACAGGCTGCAGCTAAAATGGCCTCAATAACTAGTTCACAGCAAGATAAACAAAATAAGCAGGAAAAAATATCTCGCCTTAGGACTCAGTCACTTCAGTCTCAACCTGCCTCTCCGGAAAGAGGGGAGAATAACCCCCAGGTTACATATGCTGAGGTGGTAAAGGCTATTCAAGAAACTATGGCTCCATTGATGGAAGCACAAGCAGCTAAATTCAATGCGGCAATACAAGATGTCACAGGCCAATTAAAACAAATAGCACAAGCACAACAATCTACTGAAGGTAGAATGGGGGAACTTTTTCAGGATGTATCTAAACTCAAGACTATTACCCCCGCTCTCCAGGACCTGTGCCATGAACTGCAGAATAAAGTAGATAGTCTGGAGAACAGACTAAAGCTGGCCATACATCAGAAAGATCGATCTTAAGATCGATTGCGCTCATGATTGTGTCCAATTTCCCTTCAATACCCTGGCAGTCCTTGGTGGTTTCTGGACACACAATCTGCATACAATCCATCTTACAATCAATTAAGATTGTATGATTGGGTACAATATCTTTCTGATGTATGGCCACCTTTAGAAGAAATAATTTGAGGATTGTGGGACTGGATGAAAAGCTTAAAGGCCCTGATCTACATAAATTCCTTCAAAACTCTCTGCCAGAAATGTTAAAGATCTCTGACATTTGCCAAGATATGGTGGTAGAAAGAGCCCACCGATTAGGCCCATCAAAAGCGGTACTTGGGGGTAGGCCCAGAGTTGTCATATTTAGATGTCTCAGTTTCTCACACAAAGAAGCCATATGGGTAGCATCTAGAAAAAACCGAGACCTTATATGGGAAAACTCAAAGCTACTGAACTTCCAGGATTACTTAATTGAAGTAACTCGGGCCCGCAGAGAATTTGTCCCAGTATGCACAAAGTTGTTCGAAGCTAAAAGAAAATTTGCATTAATGTATCCTGCCCGATTGAGGGTATTTGAAGGGAACAACACTAAAGATTTCACCTCAGCCTCGGCAGCAGATAAATATGTGACAGAACAACTTAGCAGCCCCCCCCCCCAGGGACCCGAGAAGCCAGCAAACGCATTGCCGATGGGACCTAATCAAGGAACCTCGGATGCAACATAAAACTTATCAATACAAATAAAATGGAACTCCTGGGAGGGGAAAAAGGGAGGAAAGAGTAACAGGGCATATAAATGAGTATGGGGTGAGGGTTGCTTTCTCCCACTTATATACCATTACATAGGGGCAAACAAGGAAGCGGCATTAAGGGTTAATAACTGTTAAAAAAATCTATTTAATTATATATATATCATTGGGAAAAAATGGCGGAGGGGAATGGTGGTAACTAAGTATATAAATATGTGTGGAAGTAAATCAACTTCCTCCACCAGGCAATTCAAGATTAGCAGATAAATATATAATTTTGGCTGCCCTAAACAAGTGAACCCATTGCGCTCAGTAGGTTTAAATATAACAATATGCAAATGAAGCTGGACGTGATTGCAGGTGAATACAAGCACACTTTTATTGCTGCAGTGGGGAACAGAGTAAATCATGTGTCTTTAAACGCATGTAATAGACAATGTCCAGTGTATGCAGATCAATAAGCAAGTGCTGTGGTGCACAAAATAATGAGCCTGTGGCTCAAGTCTCTGGTGGGTGGGTAGCGGGATGAAAGCACAAGTGGTGGAGAAAGGCAGTATGGAATGGGGGGGGGAGGGAAAGTCTGAGTGGCACAGGACTGGTGGTGCGGGGGGCTGGCGTCCCGTCCCGACCGCAGTACACCTCTGACCTGTGTTTGCCGGACTGTGTCCTCCTCTGGTCCCACGTCGCGATCACCTTTCGATGCGCACCTCAGTCGTGCAGCCCGCCGGGCTCCACAGATTGTGTCTGGGGTGAGACTTCCGGGTACCGTTATCGCGAGATCCTGGCACCGGTGCCTCAGTCCCTTCACGCTCCGTGCGCTCTACTCCCAGCCGGGAGGAGACTTGGACTAGGTAGGATGTGGTGTCTCTCCAACGCGTTGCGACCCTTGAAGGGTCTTCTTCAGGGAGTAATGTTTGTGGAGTGGTCTGGACGTGGTTTTTAACTATTTGCCGGTGGGAGGCGCTGAATGTCCGGTGGCCATCTTTGTTGAGGGCAAATAGCTCATTCTTGTTTTGTGCAGTTAAACTCAGGGAACTGTTTGTTTTCAGGTATCAGAACTGCAAATATAACGGCTGGCAAACTTGTATGAAAGCGCAAAAAATTGTAACAGGCTGATAATTTAACTACTTAACGGTGGGAGGCGCTGAATGTCCGGTGGCCATCTTTGTTGAGGGCAAATATCCCATTCTCGCTTTATGTAATTAGGATAAGTGAACTGTGTGTTTTCAGGTAACAGAACTGCAAGTTTATGGCAGGCAAGCTTATATGAACTGGCGAAAGACTGTAACAGGCTGATAGTAATTAAGTTATCATAATCATCTATGTGATGAAATGTGCGGGATTCAATGTGTCCGGTATTTTAAGGGATGGTAAATGTCCCTAATGGTTTTAGTAATTACTTATAGACCTAACCTCATTATCTGCGTTTAGGCCCCTTGGTACCATGGATCTGAGTGTAAAGATCCACTTTAATTCTTCCTTATTGATGGTTTGGATGAAGTCCCCCCTCGCCAGTTTTTGTGCACTAGTTTAATCCCTATGATAGATAATCCTGTGGAGTTACTGTTATGCACGTCTTTAAAATGCTTTGAGAGGTTATGTGTTTCTGATCCTTTATTAATATTTCTTATGTGTTCTGACGCTCTTATCTTTAATTTTCTGGTTGTTCTACCTACGTACTGCAGGCCACACGGGCAGGTGGCTAGGTATATGACTCCCGTGTGGTCGCAGGTGATGTGCTCTGAGATTTTGAACTCTTCTTTTGTTATGTGCGATCTGAATGAGTCTGTCTTCTTTGTTGTGTTTATGTGTGATTGTTTGCATAGTTTGCATCTACCACAGTAGTAGAAGCCTTTATTCTTGGTGTTTTTGTCTCTTGGTTTTATGTGGTTGTTGGTGAGTTGTTGTTTTAAGTCAGATGACTTTCTATATATCACTCTGGGTTTGTCCGGCAGAATGTCGCCTAAGGTTTCATCTTCTAAAAGAATGTGCCAATGCTTTTTCATGATATTGTAAAAAAGTCTGTTATCTGTATTGTATTTGGTTATGAAAGTGAGTTTGAATTTGTCTGGGTCATTCATTGGTTGGTCTTTGTACCTAAGAAGGCTTTCTCTGTCTACTGTTTCTGCTCTGGTGTATGCCTCGTGTACTTTGGTGCTGTCATATCCTTTCTCTAGGAATTGTGTGCTCAGTTTGTCTGCTTGCGTCTGGAAGTCTTTTATGTCAGTGCAGTTGCGTCGTACTCTTTGAAATTGGCTTATGGGGATGCTGGACAACCAGTTGGGATGATGTCCACTGGTGGAAAGAATGTAACTGTTAGTATCGACTGGTTTTTGGTATATTTTGGTTTTGATGTGATTGTCCTCAATGAATACAGTGATGTCCAGGAAGTTTACTTTAGTTTTACTATATTCTGTCGAAAAAATTAGGTTGTTTTGGTTGTGGTTGATATGGTCCATGAATGTTATGAGACTGCTCTCTGTACCTCTCCAAATGAATATGATGTCATCTATATACCTACGCCAGAGCACCAGATTCTCCCCTAGCTCGTGATTAGACCAGATGTTACTGTCTTCCCAACAACTCATAAAGAGGTTGGCGTAGCTAGGGGCGAATCTGGTGCCCATAGCGGTGCCTGTGATCTGTCTGTAATAAGTGTCTCCAAACCAGAGGTAGTTATGTTCCAAAATGAATTTTATGCAATCTAGAATGAATTGTGTTTGATCAGTGGGTAGTGACGTGTCTTGTTTGAGATAATGTTGGACTGCTTCTATTCCCTGGTTGTGGTTAATGACTGAGTAGAGGGAAGTGATGTCACTGGTGCAGATCCAGAAGGAGTCTTGCCATTCTATGGTCTGGAGTGTCTTGATTATGTCTGTTGTGTCCTTTATGTATGCTTTCTGTGTTTTTACGTATGGCTGTAAAAATTTGTCTACGTATTGTGACATGTTTGATGTGAGGGATTGGATACCTGATACTATAGGTCGGCCGGGTGGATGTTCAGTGTTTTTGTGTATCTTAGGGAGGTAATAAAATACAGGGATGACAGGGTTGTGGTTATCGAGAAACTGGTGTTCTTTTTCATTAAGTATACCTTTGTCCTTGCCATCTTGGAGTAGATTTCTAAACTCATTTTGGAATGTTGCTGTGGGATTTCTGGTGAGTGGTTCGTAAGTGTTTGTGTCGGATAATAATCTCATGGATTCTGTGATATAGTCTTTGGTATCAAGTAAAACAATCCCCCCCCTTTATCTGCTGGTTTGATAGTTATGTCTGGGTTGTCTCTAAGTTCTTTCAATGTCTCTAATTCCTTTTTGGTAAGGTTCATGTGTGTCCGTGGTTTCTTAAGGTTAAGTTCTTCCAGGTCATGCGTTACTAATGTTTCAAATGTGTCCACTAGATGTCCTCTCATATATTGTGGGTAGAATCTAGAGGTAGGTTTAAGCTCGGAGTGTCTGTAGTTGTCTGTACTGTCTTTTTTGGGTTGGTATGGTAGAGGTTTGTGATGATATTTGGCGAGTGATAATTTTCTAGTGAATTTGTGTAAATCAATGTAGGTTTGAAATTTGTCAAGTCTTGCAGTGGGTGCAAATTTCAATCCTTTGTTAAGGAGCGTCAGGTGTCTTGGTTCAAGTGGGAGACTGCTAAGGTTGAAAATCCCAGTACTGTTTGTTTGGTTTGTTTCGTCTGCTTTGGGTTCTGGTCGTGTATGCTCTGGACCCTGTTTCTCTTTGTGTGGTTTTCCTCCTCCTCCTCTACATCCTCTTCTAATGTGGTGAGTTTCCTTTTGTTTTTGTTTGAGTCTGGTGTTTTGTGTATCATTGTCATGTCTGTCGGGTTTGTCATGCTCTCTTTGCAGGCCCCGGCTCCTGCTGTTTCCCCTAAAAAAATAGGATTTACACATGTTGTCGAGGTGATCTCAGTCTGGATGGTAGTGACACTTGGTCTTTCTATATTTAAAGGGTTGATGTCTTCTGGATTACCAGGTTCTTGTGTGTGTTTTAATGGATCTGGTCTTACTGTGACGAATGGAAGAGTGGTGCCTCTTTCTAGTGATTGTCTCGCTAGGTGTTCGTAAGTCTCTGGAGCTTCGTCAGGGATGCTATATGTTGAAAATGAAGTGTCACAAGTTTCGTTACTTGATATGCTTATGTTGAGGCTGTTGTAATGGTCTGGTTCACTGGGAATTGTTATTGCTGGTGGTCTGTCTGTTGTTTTGTGGAGTTTTGTCATGTATTGCTGGTATGTGAGATTAAGTCTTTTGTATACAGGTGAGTGTTTGAGTTTTTTGTTGTTGTTTTTCTTATTTCGCGGTGTATTCTGATTGGACGTATTTTTGTCTCTATGTTTTTCTTGTTTTTTGTTTGTTTTGGTTTTGTACTGTTTCTTGCCTATTTTATCTCTCACTATTTTGTCTCTCTTTGTGTTGATTATAATCTGTTCGTTTCTCAGTAATTTTTGTTGTGATAAGTTCTCAAGTTGCTGGAATTCTGTTTGGTCCCTGAATTGGTCAAGTTGTCTGTTTAAAGTGTTGATCTCTATTTCTAAGGCGTTGAGTTCAGTGCACTGGGTGTCTATGATTAACTGTGTTAGTTTTAGTGAGCAGTCGTGAGTGATGCTGTTCCACTTGGTCATAAAATTGCTGTCTTCTAGGTGGTGAGTGGGTGATTTTTTAATTTTCAGTCCTTTTGGTACTAAGTTATGTTCTAAATACCATTGTAATGTTGTGACATCCCACCATAATCTGGACTCTTTGTTCACTAATTTTTCTAAAGTTAGAAATGTGTCACAAAATTTCCTCCCATCCTCCTGTAGTGTCGTGGTTATTGCTAAATCATCAAAAACTTGTGTCGCTCGGCTTTGTCTGCCTACCCTGATGTCTAGAATTCCCATGTGGGGAGCTGCCTGACCGTGCCCAAATAATGGATAAACAGAAAAAGGTTGGTTGGCGCTAACCCGATTGGGGGAGTGATAACTTACAAGCTGCAGGTCCTCAAAGAGGGGGGGCTGCCCTCTAATAGATAATATGAACAAATGGTTTTTATGAGGTCTTGCGCTCAGTAGGTTTAAATATAACAATATGCAAATGAAGCTGGACGTGATTGCAGGTGAATACAAGCACACTTTTATTGCTGCAGTGGGGAACAGAGTAAATCATGTGTCTTTAAACGCATGTAATAGACAATGTCCAGTGTATGCAGATCAATAAGCAAGTGCTGTGGTGCACAAAATAATGAGCCTGTGGCTCAAGTCTCTGGTGGGTGGGTAGCGGGATGAAAGCACAAGTGGTGGAGAAAGGCAGTATGGAATGGGGGGGGAGGGAAAGTCTGAGTGGCACAGGACTGGTGGTGCGGGGGGCTGGCGTCCCGTCCCGACCGCAGTACACCTCTGACCTGTGTTTGCCGGACTGTGTCCTCCTCTGGTCCCACGTCGCGATCACCTTTCGATGCGCACCTCAGTCGTGCAGCCCGCCGGGCTCCACAGATTGTGTCTGGGGTGAGACTTCCGGGTACC
Source organism: Crinia signifera (assembly GCF_055691185.1). Classification (NCBI taxonomy): domain Eukaryota; kingdom Metazoa; phylum Chordata; class Amphibia; order Anura; family Myobatrachidae; genus Crinia; species Crinia signifera. The sequence continues at coordinate 74,654,041 of NC_139226.1, forward strand.
GTTATCGCGAGATCCTGGCACCGGTGCCTCAGTCCCTTCACGCTCCGTGCGCTCTACTCCCAGCCGGGAGGAGACTTGGACTAGGTAGGATGTGGTGTCTCTCCAACGCGTTGCGACCCTTGAAGGGTCTTCTTCAGGGAGTAATGTTTGTGGAGTGGTCTGGACGTGGTTTTTAACTATTTGCCGGTGGGAGGCGCTGAATGTCCGGTGGCCATCTTTGTTGAGGGCAAATAGCTCATTCTTGTTTTGTGCAGTTAAACTCAGGGAACTGTTTGTTTTCAGGTATCAGAACTGCAAATATAACGGCTGGCAAACTTGTATGAAAGCGCAAAAAATTGTAACAGGCTGATAATTTAACTACTTAACGGTGGGAGGCGCTGAATGTCCGGTGGCCATCTTTGTTGAGGGCAAATATCCCATTCTCGCTTTATGTAATTAGGATAAGTGAACTGTGTGTTTTCAGGTAACAGAACTGCAAGTTTATGGCAGGCAAGCTTATATGAACTGGCGAAAGACTGTAACAGGCTGATAGTAATTAAGTTATCATAATCATCTATGTGATGAAATGTGCGGGATTCAATGTGTCCGGTATTTTAAGGGATGGTAAATGTCCCTAATGGTTTTAGTAATTACTTATAGACCTAACCTCATTATCTGCGTTTAGGCCCCTTGGTACCATGGATCTGAGTGTAAAGATCCACTTTAATTCTTCCTTATTGATGGTTTGGATGAAGTCGCCCCCTCGCCAGTTTTTGTGCACTAGTTTAATCCCTATGATAGATAATCCTGTGGAGTTACTGTTATGCACGTCTTTAAAATGCTTTGAGAGGTTATGTGTTTCTGATCCTTTATTAATATTTCTTATGTGTTCTGACGCTCTTATCTTTAATTTTCTGGTTGTTCTACCTACGTACTGCAGGCCACACGGGCAGGTGGCTAGGTATATGACTCCCGTGTGGTCGCAGGTGATGTGCTCTGAGATTTTGAACTCTTCTTTTGTTATGTGCGATCTGAATGAGTCTGTCTTCTTTGTTGTGTTTATGTGTGATTGTTTGCATAGTTTGCATCTACCACAGTAGTAGAAGCCTTTATTCTTGGTGTTTTTGTCTCTTGGTTTTATGTGGTTGTTGGTGAGTTGTTGTTTTATTTTGTGCACCACAGCACTTGCTTATTGATCTGCATACACTGGACATTGTCTATTACATGCGTTTAAAGACACATGATTTACTCTGTTCCCCACTGCAGCAATAAAAGTGTGCTTGTATTCACCTGCAATCACGTCCAGCTTCATTTGCATATTGTTATATTTAAACCTACTGAGCGCAAGACCTCATAAAAACCATTTGTTCATATTATCTATTAGAGGGCAGCCCCCCCTCTTTGAGGACCTGCAGCTTGTAAGTTATCACTCCCCCAATCGGGTTAGCGCCAACCAACCTTTTTCTGTTTATCCATTATTTGGGCACGGTCAGGCAGCTCCCCACATGGGAATTCTAGACATCAGGGTAGGCAGACAAAGCCGAGCGACACAAGTTTTTGATGATTTAGCAATAACCACGACACTACAGGAGGATGGGAGGAAATTTTGTGACACATTTCTAACTTTAGAAAAATTAGTGAACAAAGAGTCCAGATTATGGTGGGATGTCACAACATTACAATGGTATTTAGAACATAACTTAGTACCAAAAGGACTGAAAATTAAAAAATCACCCACTCACCACCTAGAAGACAGCAATTTTATGACCAAGTGGAACAGCATCACTCACGACTGCTCACTAAAACTAACACAGTTAATCATAGACACCCAGTGCACTGAACTCAACGCCTTAGAAATAGAGATCAACACTTTAAACAGACAACTTGACCAATTCAGGGACCAAACAGAATTCCAGCAACTTGAGAACTTATCACAACAAAAATTACTGAGAAACGAACAGATTATAATCAACACAAAGAGAGACAAAATAGTGAGAGATAAAATAGGCAAGAAACAGTACAAAACCAAAACAAACAAAAAACAAGAAAAACATAGAGACAAAAATACGTCCAATCAGAATACACCGCGAAATAAGAAAAACAACAACAAAAAACTCAAACACTCACCTGTATACAAAAGACTTAATCTCACATACCAGCAATACATGACAAAACTCCACAAAACAACAGACAGACCACCAGCAATAACAATTCCCAGTGAACCAGACCATTACAACAGCCTCAACATAAGCATATCAAGTAACGAAACTTGTGACACTTCATTTTCAACATATAGCATCCCTGACGAAGCTCCAGAGACTTACGAACACCTAGCGAGACAATCACTAGAAAGAGGCACCACTCTTCCATTCGTCACAGTAAGACCAGATCCATTAAAACACACACAAGAACCTGGTAATCCAGAAGACATCAACCCTTTAAATATAGAAAGACCAAGTGTCACTACCATCCAGACTGAGATCACCTCGACAACATGTGTAAATCCTATTTTTTTAGGGGAAACAGCAGGAGCCGGGGCCTGCAAAGAGAGCATGACAAACCCGACAGACATGACAATGATACACAAAACACCAGACTCAAACAAAAACAAAAGGAAACTCACCACATTAGAAGAGGATGTAGAGGAGGAGGAGGAAAACCACACAAAGAGAAACAGGGTCCAGAGCATACACGACCAGAACCCAAAGCAGACGAAACAAACCAAACAAACAGTACTGGGATTTTCAACCTTAGCAGTCTCCCACTTGAACCAAGACACCTGACGCTCCTTAACAAAGGATTGAAATTTGCACCCACTGCAAGACTCGACAAATTTCAAACCTACATTGATTTACACAAATTCACTAGAAAATTATCACTCGCCAAATATCATCACAAACCTCTACCATACCAACCCAAAAAAGACAGTACAGACAACTACAGACACTCCGAGCTTAAACCTACCTCTAGATTCTACCCACAATATATGAGAGGACATCTAGTGGACACATTTGAAACATTAGTAACGCATGACCTGGAAGAACTTAACCTTAAGAAACCACGGACACACATGAACCTTACCAAAAAGGAATTAGAGACATTGAAAGAACTTAGAGACAACCCAGACATAACTATCAAACCAGCAGATAAAGGGGGGGGATTGTTTTACTTGATACCAAAGACTATATCACAGAATCCATGAGATTATTATCCGACACAAACACTTACGAACCACTCACCAGAAATCCCACAGCAACATTCCAAAAAGAGTTTAGAAATCTACTCCAAGATGGCAAGGACAAAGGTATACTTAATGAAAAAGAACACCAGTTTCTCGATAACCACAACCCTGTCATCCCTGTATTTTATTACCTCCCTAAGATACACAAAAACACTGAACATCCACCCGGCCGACCTATAGTATCAGGTATCCAATCCCTCACATCAAACATGTCACAATACGTAGACAAATTTTTACAGCCATACGTAAAAACACAGAAAGCATACAAAAAGGACACAACAGACATAATCAAGACACTCCAGACCATAGAATGGCAAGACTCCTTCTGGATCTGCACCAGTGACATCACTTCCCTCTACTCAGTCATTAACCACAACCAGGGAATAGAAGCAGTCCAACATTATCTCAAACAAGACACGTCACTACCCACTGATCAAACACAATTCATTCTAGATTGCATAAAATTCATTTTGGAACATAACTACCTCTGGTTTGGAGACACTTATTACAGACAGATCACAGGCACCGCTATGGGCACCAGATTCGCCCCTAGCTACGCCAACCTCTTTATGAGTTGTTGGGAAGACAGTAACATCTGGTCTAATCACGAGCTAGGGGAGAATCTGGTGCTCTGGCGTAGGTATATAGATGACATCATATTCATTTGGAGAGGTACAGAGAGCAGTCTCATAACATTCATGGACCATATCAACCACAACCAAAACAACCTCATTTTTTCGACAGAATATAGTAAAACTAAAGTAAACTTCCTGGACATCACTGTATTCATTGAGGACAATCACATCAAAACCAAAATATACCAAAAACCAGTCGATACTAACAGTTACATTCTTTCCACCAGTGGACATCATCCCAACTGGTTGTCCAGCATCCCCCATAAGCCAATTTCAAAGAGTACGACGCAACTGCACTGACATAAAAGACTTCCAGACGCAAGCAGACAAACTGAGCACACAATTCCTAGAGAAAGGATATGACAGCACCAAAGTACACGAGGCATACACCAGAGCAGAAACAGTAGACAGAGAAAGCCTTCTTAGGTACAAAGACCAACCAATGAATGACCCAGACAAATTCAAACTCACTTTCATAACCAAATACAATACAGATAACATACTTTTTTACAATATCATGAAAAAGCATTGGCACATTCTTTTAGAAGATGAAACCTTAGGTGACATTCTGCCGGACAAACCCAGAGTGATATATAGAAAGTCATCTGACTTAAAACAACAACTCACCAACAACCACATAAAACCAAGAGACAAAAACACCAAGAATAAAGGCTTCTACTACTGTGGTAGATGCAAACTATGCAAACAATCACACATAAACACAACAAAGAAGACAGACTCATTCAGATCGCACATAACAAAAGAAGAGTTCAAAATCTCAGAGCACATCACCTGCGACCACACGGGAGTCATATACCTAGCCACCTGCCCGTGTGGCCTGCAGTACGTAGGTAGAACAATCAGAAAATTAAAGATAAGAGCGTCAGAACACATAAGAAATATTAATAAAGGATCAGAAACACATAACCTCTCAAAGCATTTTAAAGACGTGCATAACAGTAACTCCACAGGATTATCTATCATAGGGATTAAACTAGTGCACAAAAACTGGCGAGGGGGCGACTTCATCCAAACCATCAATAAGGAAGAATTAAAGTGGATCTTTACACTCAGATCCATGGTACCAAGGGGCCTAAACGCAGATAATGAGGTTAGGTCTATAAGTAATTACTAAAACCATTAGGGACATTTACCATCCCTTAAAATACCGGACACATTGAATCCCGCACATTTCATCACATAGATGATTATGATAACTTAATTACTATCAGCCTGTTACAGTCTTTCGCCAGTTCATATAAGCTTGCCTGCCATAAACTTGCAGTTCTGTTACCTGAAAACACACAGTTCACTTATCCTAATTACATAAAGCGAGAATGGGATATTTGCCCTCAACAAAGATGGCCACCGGACATTCAGCGCCTCCCACCGTTAAGTAGTTAAATTATCAGCCTGTTACAATTTTTTGCGCTTTCATACAAGTTTGCCAGCCGTTATATTTGCAGTTCTGATACCTGAAAACAAACAGTTCCCTGAGTTTAACTGCACAAAACAAGAATGGGCTATTTGCCCTCAACAAAGATGGCCACCGGACATTCAGCGCCTCCCACCGGCAAATAGTTAAAAACCACGTCCAGACCACTCCACAAACATTACTCCCTGAAGAAGACCCTTCAAGGGTCGCAACGCGTTGGAGAGACACCACATCCTACCTAGTCCAAGTCTCCTCCCGGCTGGGAGTAGAGCGCACGGAGCGTGAAGGGACTGAGGCACCGGTGCCAGGATCTCGCGATAACGGTACCCGGAAGTCTCACCCCAGACACAATCTGTGGAGCCCGGCGGGCTGCACGACTGAGGTGCGCATCGAAAGGTGATCGCGACGTGGGACCAGAGGAGGACACAGTCCGGCAAACACAGGTCAGAGGTGTACTGCGGTCGGGACGGGACGCCAGCCCCCCGCACCACCAGTCCTGTGCCACTCAGACTTTCCCTCCCCCCCCCATTCCATACTGCCTTTCTCCACCACTTGTGCTTTCATCCCGCTACCCACCCACCAGAGACTTGAGCCACAGGCTCATTATTTTGTGCACCACAGCACTTGCTTATTGATCTGCATACACTGGACATTGTCTATTACATGCGTTTAAAGACACATGATTTACTCTGTTCCCCACTGCAGCAATAAAAGTGTGCTTGTATTCACCTGCAATCACGTCCAGCTTCATTTGCATATTGTTATATTTAAACCTACTGAGCGCAAGACCTCATAAAAACCATTTGTTCATATTATCTATTAGAGGGCAGCCCCCCCTCTTTGAGGACCTGCAGCTTGTAAGTTATCACTCCCCCAATCGGGTTAGCGCCAACCAACCTTTTTCTGTTTATAAGTTAACCCATTGGACTGAGTCTGGATAAGGATCACTTTTAAAGTGTTTCTATAAGGACAGAAAAAGTGTCAGCGCACCTATAATTTTATTGATATATATATATATATATATATATATATCTTTATGTTACTATGTACTCGAATCATTAACTATTAAATACATTCCTAAAGTAAATAAGGGTAAATTCAATTAAAAAAAGCCACCATGGTAGGACAAAAAATTTAGGTCAGCAATCAACAGTAAAACAAGAGCATTTAAATTCTATAAAAATAACTTAAATGAGGAGGCGTTCACCAAATACAAAGAATCAAACAAAATTTGCAAAGGGGCAATCAAAGTAGCTAAAGGGATTATGAAGAGCACATAGCCACTGAAAGCAAAACTAACCTCAAGAAGTTTTTCAAATACATAAATAGTAAACGTATAATTAAGGACAACACAGGCCCACTAACCGATATCACTGGAAAAAGTTTTAAGGAGGATAAGGGAAAAGCAGAAATGTTAAATGAGTTTTTGTCATCAGTGTTTACTAAGGGAGAGCAGACTGTGGAAAGCACACATACCACAAATGGGATGAATAAGCCGGACCTCAATATTGATTTCTCTAACGAGGAAATAATATCGAGGCTCAGCAAAATCAAAACAGATAAATCACCTAGGCCAGATGGGATTCATCCTAGGGTACTAATGGAATTAAGGGAGGAATTAGCTTTCCCTTTACATTTTATCTTTGATAATTCACTATCATCAGGAAAGGAACCAAAAGACTGGAGAATAGCAGAGGTAGTGCCATTATTCAAAAAGGAAAAAAGGAGGATCCCACTAATTACAGACCTATTAGTTTAACATCAATAGTGGGTAAACTATTTGAAGGATTTTTAAGAGATGGTATCCAGGAATATTCAGACCTTCATAGTTTACTCAGTAATAACCAGCATGGGTTCGTGAAAAATCATTCATGCCAAGCTAATCTACTTGGTTTCTATGAAGCCAAAACTTTGATAATGGAAATGCTGTAGATGTGATTTTCCTAGATTTTGCTAAAGCCTTTGACATCGTACCACACAAGAGGATGATAAATAAAATGGAGGACCTGGGATTAGGGGCAAATATCTGTAGATGGGTAGGGAACTGGCTTTGTAATAGAGAACAAAGAGTGGTTGTGAACAGTGCCGTTTAAAATATGATACCAGTACTAAGTGGAGTGTCACAGGGTTCGGTTCTAGGGCCCATTTTATTTAACATTTTTATTAACGATATTGGGATGGGGTTACTCAGCAATGTATCCATCTTTGCGGACGATACAAAACTGAGCAGAGTTATTAAATCATCAGAAGATGTCACCATGCTTCAAGATGATCTTGATAATCTAGATAAGTGGGCAAAAAAGTGGAAGATGAGGTTCAATGTGGACAAATGCAAGGTCATGCACCTAGAGAGACATAACCAGTGTGCTAGTTATAACCTGAGCGGGGATGAATTTGGTAATTCAATACTCGAAAAGGATCTAGGAGTCCAAATAGACAACGAACTAGGGTGTAGTGCTCAATGTAATATAGCAACAAAAAAGGCCAACAAAATTCTCGCATGTATTAAAAGGGGCATGGAAACTAGGAACTCAAAAGTAAATATGCCTCTCTACAAATCATTGGTTAGACTGCACCTCCAATATGGAGTACAATTCTGGGCCCCACACTATAAAAAGGACATCATAGAATTAGAAAAAAATACAAAGAAGAGCAACAAAACTTATTAGGGGAATGGAAAATTTAAGCTACGAGGAAAGATTAAGCAATCTGAGACTATTTACACTAGAGAAGAGAAGTTTAAGGGGGGGACATGCTCAATATGTATAAATATATTAGGGGCCAATATAAGGAACTGTCAAACACCCTTTTTTCTGCTAGACAGGAATCTAGGACGAGAGGGCACGAGTAATGATTAGAAAAAAAAAGCTATTGTTCATCTAGAAGAAAAAATTTCTTTACTGTCAGAGCAGTGAAACTTTGGAACTCTCTTCCTGAAGAAGTGGTGTTGGCAGACACTATACATATGTTTAAAATAAGGTTGGATAAACAGTTATTGGTTAAAAACATCCACGGGTACGAATAAGTAACATAATCTGTCTTTAAAATATCGGAACATACTATACAACAAGGGATAAACTATTATAAACATAGGTTGAACTAGATGGACGCAAGTCTTTATTCAGCCTCACCTACTATGTAACTATGTAACTATCTGCAGCACTATAGTATGTTCGTATACATGTGTATGTACTTGGTGTAGATTTAGAGATGGATGAAACATCTGGAACAAGAAATTAAAAGCATGTGACTGTGTACATACATAGGCTGCATCTAAACAAGAAACAGCATCAGACAATGCTGTAAGTTTTCAGCCTGGAATTTATCTTTGCAAATCTTACCAGCTGGCTCCCAGTTCTCATGCCAACTCGGTCTGAAAAGTAAAGCTCCCAGACAGGCCATCTTGGCATTAGAAAGAAAATAAATACCATTGTTTAAATTGTGACTTAAACAGCTTATGTGCCTGTTTCATAAAGGGTTATTGATAATGTTACATGAGATGAACTGCAGACCTCACATGGAAAAGTTAAAATTAAGTTAAAATTAATGGTAAGTAATAATTGGATGAGCCATTAGTCTGTTCTCTGGAGGAAGAGGTTGATAAATATTTGTGATATTTGAAAATTAAGTTAAAATAATAGAACAGAGGGTGATCTGATTGGTTTGGGAGATTGTAACACTTGCTGACTGGACTCAATTGACATCTTATTACATTCTGTAGGTTGATGAAATTCAGGCAGGGGGCGACTCTGGTTCAAAGGATAGTCTTATGCTGTGTTCATAAGGAAAATTAAATAGATGCTATGCTCTTTATGTCTTAAAACAGCACCACGCAAAGGGTCGTCAAGGGGGGTACTTTTTACCCGGGTCCGTGTCTGCCGGAGGGGCCCGGGACCTGCTCCTCCCTCCCCCTTTGAAGGGAGCCTGACAACAGGGCCGGCAACAGAAATCTTGGGGCCCTGTACAATGATATTTCTGGGGCCCCCCACCTAATCCCAAATCCACACAACGCTCTTCTGCATGAGCCTCATTTATCCTTTCTCCAGATTCTGCTTTCAGGTGCGGACTTCTCTCGTTCTCAGTCCTGCTGGCCTGGCTCCTGGCTGCTGCTTCCTGCTGGCTCCTGGATGCTGCTGGCCTATCACTTTCACAAAAGAACACCGAGCACTACGTGCAGGCAGGGCAGGTCTTTCGCAGAGTGCGGAACAGACGACCAGCGCATGTGCAGTAAAAGTACAGGAGCCAGAGACTGAGGCCACAGCACCAGTGGCGGGTACGGCTGTGCGCCTGTGGCCCCAGGCCGTGCGCACACACAGAGTAGATGGCTCTGCGCGCCAAGTAGCAGGGCGCACACACAGTAGATGGCAGTGGCATCAGTTGCTATGTACGGCGCTGCGGACACTTTGCGGCGCCTTATAAATAAACGTACTACTACTACTACTACTACTACTACTAGTGGCATACAGTGAGTCTGTCAGACTCAGCCAAAAACAGATGGTGCACAGTAACGGCCGGGCCCCAAAGGTCACTGACAGGCCAGCTAGTACAGGCAGTGGCCATACTGGGGCATGGAAACTCTGGGGCCCTTCAGATCTCTGGGGCCCGTCACACTTGTCCCCCTTGACCCCCCCTGTCGCCTGCCCTGCCTGACAAGGGGGAGAGAGATGACAGGCAGCCTCACTCCCCAGCTCAGCACATGCTGCTCAATGCCATGTGCTGAGCTGGGGGAAATAGCTGCAGCCTCTTATCTCTGTCCCTCTTGTTAATTTTTTTTCACAGGGATGTGCCATGCCCCCTCCTGTAGGCCACACCCCACCCAGTAGCCACACACCCTCACCTGTACACACCTTGAAATGGACAAGATTGTATCTAAAAAATTATAATATAATGCTGCATACAGGATGATTTTGATTGTACTGATCAACTAATGAAATGTGTAGAATTGTGGGTACTTGTGTAGTTTCACGGCGGCACTGCCCGTGGATCGCATCTTATGCAAACCGCATGCAGTTTGCATATGATCTGCATACGATCTGCATACGCCAGCCCGAAGCATGGCAAGCGGATGCAGTACGCATTATCCCGACCTGTTCATACCCCACTATCCACGTCAGCGTGGAGTTGATTTTATAAAGTGTGGCAAGTGCGTAAAGGCACCGAGCCCGAAGTGTGGAGAGCGGCTGCGGAAAATGAGCCCTAAGCCTGGTGAGCGGACGCAGATTACTTGACATGTATTACTTGACGTGTATTCCGCTTCGTGCTCACCACACTTTATAAATTCAACTCCATGCGGACGTGGATAGTGGGGGTATGAACAGGTCGGGAGGACGCATACCACGTCCCCTCGCCACGCTTTGGGCTGACGTGGATAGTGGGGGGGTGCTAAATAACACCTCATGCAAATCGTATGCAAATCATATGCGATTTGCATACGGTGCCATTTGCACATGATGCAATCCGCAGGCAGTGCCTCCATGAAACTACACAAGTACCGAAATTGTGTAATGACAGTACACACGATAAGGGTCTGATTCAGAGATGTACACTAACTAGTAAACCCGTTTGAAGCAAAAGCTTCGAAAACTAGTCGGCTCCCTACTGTGTTGGTGCATGTGTGAGTAAGAGATGTAGTTTCACTCTCTGACTCTCAATAAGTTTACAGTTAAATCCTAGAACAACTGTGTTTACACAGTGCAACCGACTGCAACACATGTGCAGTCATTCAGTAATCTCTCAACTGCATCAATATTACAGTTGTGTAGAGCACATTTCTGAATCAGGACCTATGAGGTAGATTTATAACGATCTACAACTGATGATGCAGATATGATACCAACTCTCCTATCCTCACTGCAATAATTGGTGTTCTGAGAGGGCAGCCGGTCATTAGATCTTTTGTTGCTGTCTCGCCTAAGGGCCTGATCTGACTTGGCTGACTAGATAATACTCTTGCAGAACCTGAAGGTGTGTTTTATTGAACAAGATGGTAGTCGATAATACTGCAGTATGTTACGCAGTGGTAGTTTTTACCTATGGGCTGCAGGGCTGCAGCCCACCAGGTAAAATCTGCTACTGTCTCTGCCTAAAGTGAAGCCACATGCAGTCTGTGACACTGCTCTGGCTTCAATGTGACTGGCAGTGACTTCCTATTCGAAGTCCAACTTGGCAGTCACTCAAGACAGTCCCATTGGGAGGTGTTCCCTCCCTCCGTGGTGTCTCTCTGTGCGCAAATGCGCATCAGCCCCCAAAATGGGTTCTGTGCATGCGCAGTCCCGCGGACGATACTGCACATGCGCCGGACCCGGGGACCTGATTAAGCCTCCGGGGGCAGCTGCAAAGGCTGCCCATGGAGGCTTGGGCCAGCACATTTTTTGTATGAAGCAACTGCGCATGCGCTGGCCCCATGCAGGGGTCCGGCGGCCAGGACTGAAAGGTGTGGGGAGCATTGTGGAAGCCCCCCTCCTCCAAAAGGGTACGAGCCGCCACTGATACGTTATTGAAGCAATAAGTAAAGTCTGAAATTAGTGGAAATGGAACTGGAACCAGAAGTAACTTGCACCAGAATGGTACTGGACTAGGACACGCAGAATGGAACTGGACTTGCTTGAACCTGACTTGCTAAAACAATTAGATTAGACGGTACTGAATTTGCACATTTTAATGGCAGCCCAGCAATATCTAGGGAGACAGAACACCAGTCTCAAAACTTAGATAGGAAATAATATTGACATGGAATGGAGATTGTACAATGGGATGAAATAGGCAAGCCAACAACCCAATAAAACGTTAGTAGCCTTTTCAAACTGAATTTTTACCCTCTCCTCCCTCTCTTAGGGTGGACTTTCAAAAATGGTCCCTTTTACAACTCTCTTGGCTTGGAAGGATTATTGATTAAATTCACAATTAAAGTGAATATTCTGCAAAAAGTTTTGTATCTTCTGCAAACCCTCCCTTTTTTGATCCCAGCTTCTTATTTGAAAATGTTACAGGGCTTGATAGGGCGTTTTGTTTGGGGAACTTTTAGAGCTTGTCTCTCTCAAAATATTTTGATTCAGCCGTACAAGAAGAGGTTTACAGCTCCCACATTTTTTAAGTTACTATCATGCTGTACATAGAGTATGGCTAGAATAGTTGAGATTTCCAGAATTCCTGTCACTAATCAGTGGACAAATATTTTGAGCCACGCCACTACATTCTCCTCTTCCATCCTACCTTGTGTCATTAAAATACCTCGGGTGAGATTTAATAGGATGAGAGATTCAGAAAGTGAGAGATTTGGTAAGAAATCTCCTGTTTTTTTAAAGCGGTAATCATTTACACTGCTAAACCAGTTTGATTTTGCTGTGTAAACGATTGCCACTTTAAAAAAACTGGAGATTTCTTACCAAATCTCTCACTTTCTGAATCTCTCATCCTATTAAATCTCACCCTTTATGTTTCCCATCCTATGTTAGGTCCGGAATTTTACTTCCTGTACCCCTCTTTGGTAATCCTGTTCCCTTCCCTTTCGAGCTGGTCCTCTGGTATCTCTCGTATTTATGTAATTTAGGGTGACATTTAACAGAATGCGATTTTTAGTAAGGTTCTGAAATTGCACCTTATCACATATTTGCAATTCGCTAATTATTTTTAAAGAATTCGACTATTTAATGTGATGCAATTTCGTGGCTGAAAACTGCAATATGGTACGATGTGGTACAATTTTATGACCTGGTCATGTGTGAATTTCTGACCAACCGGAATGCGATTTCTAACACTACCTTACCAGACAATACAACATCTTGAGAAAGGGCTAATATTGCCCGAAACATGTCGGTGGGTGGAGCCATAACACACTTAGAGTCTTGCCTTTTCCAACTGGTGCCATTTCCATTCCTATCCGGATTCGGAGTGGAGGTGGTCGATTTGGGCTGTTTGTGGTCTCCATTTTTCCTTCTTTATTAATTTTGAATTGATTTTTAAATCTTTTTGTACCTGATATATTGTCAACTTTATGTATTAAAACCTTCTTTTTATGGATGGATGTCTCTAAAGAATTTGTTATCCTATCTGGGAAGGAAGCCTTAAGAAACCTTTGGTTGAACATAGGCCCCAAGGGGCCAGGAAACGTTGATACACTATTGTGAAGTACCATGGTGGTTGATCACTGTGTTCTGAGAAAGAAACCTTTGTATGAAAATAGGGCCCATATATGAGGCCAGTATTCTACTGAGAGGTACTTTTGAGAGCCAGAAGTGTGAGGATTTAGGAGACATTTGCTGGTCGTTATCCCGAAAGAAACCTATTATATGAAATACTGCCTTATTAACCCCTTCCCGCCGCAGCCTGTTTTTGCCTTCCTGACAGAGCCCTTTTTTTCAAATCTGACAGGTATCACTTAAGTGGGGATAACTTTTTTTTGCTTTTACTTATCCCAGTGATTTTGAGATTGGTTTCTCATGACACATTGTACTTCAAGTTAGTGGTAAATTTGGGTCAATACAGTCTGTTTTTTTTGTGAAAAATACCAAAATGTCGTAAAAAAATGGAAAATTTAGCAATTTTCAAAATGTTAAATTTTCTGCTTGTGAGACAAATATTCATACCACTCAAAATAGTTAATAACTAACATAAACCATATGTCTACTTTATGTTTCCATCATTATTTCAACATCCTTTTAATTTTTTTGGACACTAGGAGGCTTAAAATATGAATAGCAAATTCTCAAATTTTCAAGAAAATTTCAAACACTGATTTTTTTTGGGACCAGTTCAGTTCTGATGTGACTTTGAGGGACTTGTATGTGAGACACCCCCATAAATGATGCCATTTCAAAAACTGAACCCCTCACAGTATTCAAAACAGCATTTTGTAAGTTTGTTAACCCTTTAGGTGTTTCACAGGAATTAAAACAAAGTGTAGGTGAAATTTCAAAATTTCATTTTTTTTGCAGATTTTCAATTTTAATACATTTTTCTAAGGAACACAGTAGATTTTACTAGAGAAATGTGACTAAAAATTGATTCCCCCAATTCTTTTGTTTTCATAAATATCCTATATGTGGCCCTAGTGTGCACGTTGACCAAACCACAGGCTTCATAATAGAAGGAGCACCTACTTGATTTTGGAGCCTCCTTTTTATGAGATTATTTTTTAGGCACCATGTAGGTTTCTAGGCACCATAAGATGCTAAAAGTTAGGAACCCCCCACAAGTGACCCCATTTTGCAAACTACACCCCTCAGGGAATTCATCTAGGGGTATAGTGTAAATTTCAAACCCCCAGGGGTTTCACCAATTGTGGTACAACTGGGCAGTGAAAATGAAAAATTAAATTTTTTACACAAAAATGCAGTTCTGGCTCAAAATTTTTCATTTTCACAAGGAATGAAGGAGACAAAGCACCCCAAAATCTGTGCCCCAATTTCTCCCGAGTACGGCAATACCTCACATGTGACCAAAAAATACCATTTGGGTGCATGGCAGGACTCAGAAGGGAAGGAGTGATTTTTGGATTTTGCAGCTCAGATTCTGGTGGAATGTTGGTGGGTGCTATGTCGCATTAGCAAGACCCCCGAAGCACCAATACAGTGGAACCCCCCCACAAGTGACCCCATTTTGCAAACTACACCCCTCAGGGAATTCATCTAGGGGTATAGTGTACATTTCAAACCCCCAGGGGTTTCACCAATTTTGATACAACTGGGCTGTGCAAATGAAAAATTACATTTTTTTACACAAAAATGCAGTTCTGGCAACAAATTTTCATTTTCATAAGGTATGAAGGAGAAAAAGCACCCCAAAATCTGTGCCCCAATTTCTCCCGAGTACGGCAATGCCTCACATGTGACCAAAAAATACCAGTTGGGTGCATGGCAGGACTCAGAAGGGAAGGAGTGATTTTTGGATTTTGCAGCTCAGATTCTGGTGGAATGAATGGTGGGTGCTATGTCGCATTAGCATGACCCCCGAAGCACCAATACAGTGGAACCCCCCCACAAGTGACCCCATTTTGCAAACTACACCCCTCAGGGAATTCATCTAGGGGTATAGTGTACATTTAAAAAACCCAGGGGTTTCACCAATTGTGGTACAACTGGGCAGTGAAAATGAAAAATTAAATTTTTTACACAAAAATGCAGTTCTGGCTCAAAATTTTTCATTTTCACAAGGAATGAAGGAGACAAAGCACGCCAAAATCTGTGCCCCAATTTCTCCCGAGTACGGCAATGCCTTACATGTGACCAAAAAATACCATTTGGGTGCATGGCAGGACTCAGAAGGGAAGGAGTGATTTTTGGATTTTGCAGCTCAGATTCTGGTGGAATGTTGGTGGGTGCTATGTCGCATTAGCAAGACCCCCGAAGCACCAATACAGTGGAACCCCCCCACAAGTGACCCCATTTTGCAAACTACACCCTTTAGGGAATTCATCTAGGGGTATAGTGTACATTTCAAACCCCCAGGGGTTTCACCAATTGTGGTATAACTGGGCAGTGAAAATGAAAAATTAAATTTTTTACACAAAAATGCAGTTCTGGCTCAAAATTTTTCATTTTCACAAGGAATGAAGGAGACAAAGCACCCCAAAATCTGTGCCCCAATTTCTCCCGAGTACGGCAATACCTCACATGTGACCAAAAAATACCATTTGGGTGCATGGCAGGACTCAGAAGGGAAGGAGTGATTTTTGGATTTTGCAGCACAGATTCTGGTGGAATGTTGGTGGGTGCTATGTCGCATTAGCAAGACCCCCCAAGCACCAATACAGTGGAACCCCCCCACAAGTGACCCCATTTTGCAAACTACACCCCTCAGGGAATTCATCTAGGGGTATAGTTTACATTTCAAACCCCCAGGGGTTTCACCAATTTTGATACAACTGGGCTGTGCAAATGAAAAATTACATTTTTTTACACAAAAATGCAGTTCTGGCTCAAAATTTTTCATTTTCATAAGGTATGAAGGAGAAAAAGCACCCCAAAATCTGTGCCCCAATTTCTCCCGAGTACGGCAATGCCTCACATGTGACCAAAAAATACCAGTTGGGTGCATGGCAGGACTCAGAAGGGAAGGAGTGATTTTTGCAGCTCAGATTCTGGTGGAATGAATGGTGGGTGCTATGTCGCATTAGCAAGACCCCCGAAGCACCAATACAGTGGAACCCCCTCACAAGTGACCCCATTTTGCAAACTACACCCTTTAGGGAATTCATCTAGGGGTATAGTGTACATTTCAAACCCCCAGGGGTTTCACCAATTTTGATACAACTGGGCTGTGCAAATGAAAAATTACATTTTTTTACACAAAAATGCAGTTCTGGCTCAAAATTTTTCATTTTCATAAGGTATGAAGGAGAAAAAGCACCCCAACATCTGTGCCCCAATTTCTCCCGAGTATGGCAATGACTCATATGTGACCAAAAAATACCAGTTGGGTGCATGGCAGGACTCAGAAGGGAAGGAGTGATTTTTGGATTTTGCAGCTCAGATTCTGGTGGAATGAATGGTGGGTGCTATGTGGCATTAGCAAGACCCCCGAAGCACGGTGAAATGATGAACCTAATAATCCATAGATGTGTGGTATATTTTAAAACACTCCTTTATACATATGCCGGGTTTGTCGGGGCAAGTTTCACAGTGGAAAATAGTATCCTTTCTTATTCCCTTTTTATAGCAAACTTTGCACCTCTTTTTTGTGTCCTGCCCTTTTTTGCAGTGGAGGGGATTTCGTTAGGAAAATGCTGCCCTTGTACAATACAGGGGCCAGTACTAGAAGTACTGGGGCCCTCTGCCTGCTGGTTCCCAAATATTAGGCCCTTTATGACTTCCTCTTGAAAGTGCATAAATGTCCCCCTCTGGCTGGTAGAACGGAATAGCACGTAAGCGTTATACAGTGCCATCTGGATGATATACACGGCCAGCTTCTTGTACCAGATTTTTGTTTTCCGCAGGGCACTGTACGGCTTCAGTACCTGATCTGAAAGATCCACTCCGCCCATGTACTTATTGTAATCTAGGATACAATTCGGTTTTGAGGTGTGGGTACTGGTACCTCGTACAGGGACGGAGGTGGTACTGTCTCCGTGAATTGTTGTCAGTATAAGGACATCCCTCTTGTCCTTATATTTGACCAACAACATATTTTCGGTGCATATTCCCCTGCTTTCACCCCTTCTCAGTACTTGGGCAATGTGCGTTTTTGGGAGGCCTCTTTGGTTCTTGCGCACAGTACCGCAAGCTGCTGTACCTCTTGAACCAAGGGCCTTAAACAGGGGGATGCTAGTGTAAAAGTTATCCACATAGAGGTGAAAACCTTTATCCAGGAAGGGGTGCACTAAATCCCAGACAATTTTTCCACTAACACCTACGAGGGAGGGGGGGCATTCTGGCGGTTCAATTCTTGAATCCTTCCCTTCATATACCCTAAACCTGTGGGTGTACCCTGAGGTGCTTTCACACAGTTTATACATTTTTATGCCATACCTTGCCCTCTTACTGGGAAGGTACTGGCGGAATTTAACCCTTCCTTTAAAATGTATAAGGGACTCGTCGATACAAATAAATTTTTCAGGGATGTAGGTCAGAGGTGGGATCATCTCTGGGTGGGCACTGTGCATTATCGGTGTAATGTAAAAATTTAAGGATTATCTCAAAACGAGTCTGAGTCATGGCCATACGGTAAAGTGGGGTGCTGTACAGAACATCTGTACTCCAATATTGCCTAATTTCTGGCTTTTTTACTATGCCCATATGTAACACCAGACCCCAAAACGTCATCATCTCTACTGCATCTACAGGGGTCCACCTAGCAAATGATGACGTGGGGTTTTGAGCAATAAACTGCTGGGCATATAAATTACTTTGGTCCACCATTAAATTTATAAAATCATCAGAGAAAAATAATTTGAAAAAGTCAATTTCTCTGAGACCTGTTGAATCAAATTGGATTCCTGGGATGGCCAAAAACTCAGGCACCTGGGGCTCTAAATTGTCTGGTGGTGGGGTCCATACGGGATCAATCATTTGGGGGGGGTCTCAGCTGCTCTACGGGGGCGTCTTTGAGGGGGTCCCTCATCACTAGAGGAGGAAGAGGAGCTTAAGACGAATCCTTCAAATTCCCCGCTTGCATCACTGGCTGTGTCAGAGTCAGAGGCAAGCATGGCATATGCCTCCTCCGCTGAATACATTCTTCTGGATGACTGGGATGACATTTGGGATGACATTTGGGATGCCATTTTTATTTTTGTGTTTCTGTAAGTGTAATGTTTCAACACGTGTATAGTGTAGGGGGGTACAAACTTTATTTCAACACGGGGGGGTATGTAGTGCAGAAAAAAAATACTTTATACAGGAATTTGATCCCAATAAAAAAAAAAAAAAAATTGAAGGGGTTAAAAAAAAAAAAAAAAAGGTCCTGCGCCAAAAATTGAGCACAGATGTTGGTCAGTAACGTCCGTCACTGAACAGCGCTCAAAGGCAACAGGAATTTGATCCCAAAAAAAAAAATTATATCAACCCTGTGCCAAAAATGCTGTTCAGTGATGTACGTCACTGATCAGCGCTCAGCGGCCACAGGACACCCACAAAAGCAACGTGGGTGTGAAAACAATTTAAAAAAAATAAACCACAGCACTCTCCAAAAAAAAAAACAATTTAAAAAAACTGCAGAAAAAAAATTATATCAACCCTGTGCCAAAAATGCTGTTCAGTGATGTACGTCACTAATCAGCGCTCAGCGGCCACAGGACACCCACAAAAGCAACGTGGGTGTAAAAACAAAACCCCACTGCACTCTCCAAAAAAAAAAACAATTTAAAAAAACTGCAGAAAAAAAATTATATCAACCCTGTGCCAAAAATGCTGTTCAGTGATGTACGTCACTGATCAGCGCTTAGCGGCCACAGGACACCCACAAAAGCAACGTGGGTGTAAAAACAAAACCCCACTGCACTCTCCAAAAAAAAAAAAATGCAGATCAGTGATGCAGTGATGCAACACTGATTAGCAGTGAGGGGCAGCAGGCACACAACTTTGGGTGCAACCTGACAGGGTATATATATAAAAAAAAAAACTGGACCCCCAAAAAGTTGCTGATCAGTTCATTTATACTGATCAGCACAAAAGGGGGGGGGGGCAGCAGGGGGGCAGCAGTCAGTTGCACAGGCAGCACAAGCTTTGGTGCAACTGACAGGTATATATATAAAAAAAAACCTGGACCCCCAAAAAGTTGCTGATCAGTTAATTTATACTGATCAGCACAAAAGGGGGGGGGGCAGCAGGGGGGCAGCAGTCAGTTGCACAGGCAGCACAAGCTTTGGTGCAACTGACAGGTATATATATAAAAAAAATAACCCCTGCACCCCCAAAAAGTTGCTGATCAGCACAGATATACTGATCAGCACAAAAGGGGGTGCAGCAGACACAAAATATAGCACTCTCTATCACTCTCTATCACTCTCTGTCACTATCTCTCACTATCTCTCACTCTATGACACTGCAGCAGCAGCACACAGGAAGTGACAAGATCCAGGAAGCATCCAGCTGCTGGCAGCACGCTACCAGCGGTGATCAGGTAAGTATCAGGCAAGGATCAGGTATGTATATCACGACAGATTGGCCGGTGACCGCTCTGCACGCAATTCCAGACCGGAATGGCGTCTGTAGCGCAGTCCCCGTTAGTTTAAATCACGCGCTATGGCTGTGATTGGTCCGTCGGTCCGACGGACCAATCACAGCCTTGGGGGCAGGTGGGGTGAGGTGGGGTGAGGTGTGGTCATCACCGGTGACCCCCTCACGCACCCTCCCACCCGGCGGTGATTGATCCCTGTGTTACCGAGCGTCTGATTTGCCGGTAACACAGGAAAACGCTGCGACTGGCTGTTCACATTGAACAGCCAATCACAGCGATCGCCGATGGGGGGGAGGCATCGCCGCCCCCCCTGGGCATGCAGGGACATGTCTGCTGTCAGGGACAGCAGACATGTTTAAACTGTCCCCGCGTCTATAGACGCGGGGACAGTTTAAAGTCATGACGTATATATACGTCATGTGTCGGGAAGTACATCCCGGCCATGACGTATATATACGTCAAATGTCGGGAAGGGGTTAAGTGCTCTCCCAACCTCACCTTAAACACTCTGCTGGTCCTACCGATGTAGAACTTTTGACATACGCACTCGATGGCGTATATGACATTGGAGGAATTGCACGTGACGAAGTCTCTTATTTTACAACCAAGTTCATTAATCTTAAATTCTGCAATTTTCATTCCGAATGTATTTGGAATGTTTCTACAACCAACACAATCTCCACATCTATAAAACCCTTTTGAGGTAATGATATATTTTTTTGGAGATGTGGGACGTAAACTGTGGAAGTTTTTTCCTCAGATTTGGAGCCTGTCTGTAAATATTGTTTGGTGCATCTAGGATGTCACCTCTAATTACTGGGTCTTTCTTAAGTAAGCTCCAATGTTTTGTTAATATTTTCTTTATGTCTTTATGCTATGTGGTGTAGTTCGTTGTAAACGACCATTTGAAACGATCTGGCCTTTCTGTGTTTTTTCCCTTTAGGTACAAGGAGTGTCTTTCGATCTAATTTCTCAACCACACTACAAGAAGGACATCGCTGAATTAGAAAAAATACAAAGAAGAGCAACAAAGCTTGTTAGAGCATTGGAGAATTTAACCTATGAAGAAAGATTAAATAAGTTGGGACTATTTACATTAGAAGGGGGGACATGCTCAACATGTATAAATATATTAGGGGCCAATACAAGGAACTATCTAAGACCCTTTTTTCTTCTAGAATGGAAAATAGGACCCGGGGGCATGAGTATAGAAAAAAGATTTTCTTGAGCGGTCAGGAAATATTTCTTTACGGTTAGAGCTGTCAAACTCTGGAACTCTCTTCCTGTCGAGGTGGTATCAGCGACCACATTTATTATGTTCAAAATAAGGTTGGACAATCATTTATTGGCTAAAAATATCCAGGGTTATAAGTAAGTAACATAATCAGTCTTTAAATTAAAACAACATAATATACAGCATAACTAGGCTGAACCAGATGGACGCAAGCTACTATCTAACTATGTAACTACTAACGTCGGCAACTGGTGTGGGCATATTATTACACAGTGATACTAGTGCAGTGCCAGATTAAGGTCTAAATGGGCCTGGAGCTGAAAATTTTCAATGGCATATTATGCCCAATATTAGGGGTTGTGGCCAGCACCTAATGATGTGGGGGGCGTGACCAGTGTTCTGGTTCGGTGTTCTGCTCGTGGGTGTGTCTCTATTTGTGTAAATACTTTCAACTAATTATTTATGCCTGTAAAAAGGAGGGGGCTGGCATAGGAAAAATGCAGGGAGATATATTGGCGGGTGCCCTCCAAAGGTGCACCTACAGGATGCCGATGTCCTAAGATACTTGCGGGGTGAGGCGGCACTCTAGTCATAAAAAAATACTGAAAGCCAAAAATTGGTATTATTTATTTATTTATTAACAGTTTCTTATATAGCACAGCATATTCCGTTGCGCTTTACAAAGGAGACAGTCATACAACAAACAGGGTATTTACAGACAGTCAAAATGTAGGAGGGCCCTGCTCGCAAGCTTACAGATGGAGCCGGCCTGGTCATTCCAGGGGATGGCAGCAGAATCGCCAGCCGCCAACCCCCGCCAGCCGCCATCTGATATGCGAAAGGGGACACGCGCGCATGAGATACGCGAGCGTCCCCTTCCGATGGCGCTTCCCCCGGGTCCCCGCCGCTTCCCGCGGGTCCCCGCCGGCTTGTCGGCGGTCACCTGGGGTCCCCACCACCTCCCCGCACCCCCCCTAACCCTGTCCGTCTCCCTGAAGCGGAGACGGACAGGGTTCCCGTCGCCCCGCCGCCCGGAAACTGAGACGCGTGTGCGTGTGAGATACACGCGTGTCTCAGCCAGTTGGAGCGCCTCCCTGCTGGCGGATCGCCAGCGGAGACAGTCTGGTGATTCACCAGCAAGAGGGAGCCCGGCTCCATCTGTACAATCTAGACAACATTTCAGCACCTTTTATGTGGTCACCTAAGTTTACCACACGATATACCTCTACAAATCATGCAACACAATAGTAACCCCCTTATACTGTACTTGCCTCTTACACATTATGCCACATGGAATGAGACAAAATTCACACTATGGCACACGGATTGAGTTAAAATACCCACTATACCAGATTGTGCAATAATGCACAATATGCTTCATAAACAGGGGCATTATGCGCCAAAGGCGTGCATTAAAAAGTTACACCATATTGCCCATTACATGTTAAGCCACACACCATAATGTCCATTACGTATTATGCCAAACACCATAATGCCTATAAAAAATTATGCTACATAAGTGCTGCTTACCTATATGGTCATTGCCAAGGTTTCCATGCTCATTGCCATGTGGGAATGCATGCTCATTTCCAAGGGGGAATACATGCTTGTGGTAACTGGGGGACAGCCGCCACAGGGCAGAAATGACAGCCATTGTGTTAGGAGTCATCACCTATGACTCCTATATTTGTGCCTGGCATGGGATTATTCCAGCGTGTGTGTGTTTACTCGCTGGTGGCCTCCAATGGTCAGCCTGGGCCATTGCAGCTCACTCAGTGGTGTGTTATTAGGACTCAGGTGTGGCTTAATTAGGCTGCTAGCTTGCAAAGCTCACCTGCAGGCAATGTGTGATTATCACCTCCTTGTGCTCACTATATAAACCCTCTGCTCACTCACTCCCTTGCTAGTTATACTGTTCAGTTCCATGCTGTTTAGTTCCTCACTGTCTTGTCAGCCCTAAGTCAGCCGTGTGCAAGCCTGTAGTTCAGAGCTCCCAGCCAGAGTCCTGTGTGCTACTTGTGCTTTCCCAGCTTTGTGGACCCTGCTCAGCTATCCCTTGTTGTTCCTGGTTCCTGTATCCTCCAGATCCTGCCCTGCTGCAGCTAAGTGTCCATTGGACTTTTGCATTGTATTCCTCCTGTCTCCTGGTTTCCCTAATACCAGCCTGGGTGTCTGCATTGTGGGGCTTGTCCCTCGCAGTGCAGGATAGTACAGTTGAGGATTATTATTATTGCATACCATTTTCTGAGCATTGTTGCCATTGTTTATTATTGTTTATTCATACCATCTGTCAGAAACCGCGGTGTGCGTTGGCATCTGCGACCGCATTCCTTACCCGCACGCTGGTGCATCCTGCGACGCAGGTCCTTGTCCTGCACTGTCCCTGGGTATTCTCCATGGCAGGATCTGTGTGACATAACTCTGGAGTCTGCATGGGCGCCGCCATGACACTTGCAGTCACATGACTTTGTCCTCCAGTGGATTGCCTGTGACCTTGTTGCTCTGACCTGTGCACTGACTCATGTGACCAAAGGTGTGCACAGGTACTTCCTGGACTTAATTGCTGCTGCAGCTTGCAGCCAATCACAGACCAGCTGGGGGGATATAGGTAAGGCCTCTGGCCCATTACCCCTGCCTTGAACAACTAGTCTTAATCCTGTGTGCTACCAGGAGTCAGCGTTCTAGGCTCCAGATTCCCTTGTTCCTGAGTACCTGTGTTCCTGAGTAATCTGCTACAGCTGCTGTTGATTCCTGAAAGCTCCCTGGACACCCTTCACCTGCCAGGTCATCTTCCAGCAACTGCCAGCAAGTTTGCATTGCCCTTAAAGGGCCATCCCCACTTTCAACTCCCAAGTCGACACAGGTGTCAACACTTCATACTAATCCAGCAGTTCCCTGACTGCCGACTTCCCAGCAGTTCCCAGACTGCCGACAACCCAGCAGTTCCCAGACTGTCGACATTCCAGCAGTTTCCAGGCCATTCATCGGTTACGATTCTCCACGACCAGAGACACTCACAGTCCATCTCCTGTGCTAGGCTAGTCAGGTGTGGGAACTCAGGTCAGAAGGTCGCGACCTCACCACCGAACGCAGCGGAGTCCAAACCTCCTTGCGGGGGTCCCGGGTGAAGACCGTCGGTGGTGTTAGACTCCGCGCCTCTGATCAGAGTCACGTCAATTCCCCACCTGGCTGCGTCCGCAGTTCCCATGCCATAAGAACCCTCCATACCTCAAACCACCTGCATTCCAGTACCCAGCATCCTCCACTGGCTCACTGCTGCCACAGCCGGGTACACCAGTGACCCGAGGCCTGACAGTTTGTTCAAGGCCCATGGACCCGGCACGTGAACAGAATGTGGGACCAGCGGCTTTCCAAGAAGTCACTTCCCGGATGGAGATCCAGGAGGCTGCCCAGCAGCAGGTAATCACCTATCTACAGGAAGTCTCTACCCGCCTAGACAGTCTTCAGCAGTCTCTCATCCAACCAGCTCCAGTGGTGGCAATGCCTTCTGTCTTACCACCAGCCTACTCTGGTCTTCAGCTGTCTACTCCTCAAAGGTATGATGGGAACCCCAAAAATTGCCGGGGTTTCATCAATCAGTGTGAAGTCCATTTTGAGTTGCTGTCCCAGAATTTTCCAACACCCCGAACCAAAGTGGCATATGTCATCTCTCTGCTCTCCGGTCCAGCCCTAGATTGGGTCTCACCTTTGTGGGAGAGGTCAGATCCGCTTCTGGCCAATTACAACAGCTTCATCACGGTCTTCCGAAAATTTTTTGATGAGCCAGGTCGACCTTCTTCTGCAGCCACAGAAATCTTCAGAATTAAACAAGGGTCCCGTACCATGGGGCAGTATGTCATCCAGTTCCAGACCCTGGCATCTGAACTCCTTTGGAACAACGAAGCCTTATCAGCAGCCTTTTGGTTGGGTGTCTCCGATCCCATTAAAGATGCTTTAGCAACTCGTGACTTACCTGACAAGCTGGAAGACCTGATCTCCCTATGCATTAAAATAGATCTACGTCTTCAGGAACGTAACCTGGAAAAATTTAAAAGAGGGCCTCCCAAGGCTTCATCAACTTCTACGTCCCCGTCTCGGCCAAGTCCAGTGTCACCAGCTCTGGAGGAACCTATGCAGTTAGGTAGATCCCGCTTGACACCTGAAGAGCGTGCCAGGAGACGACAAGACAATCTTTGTCTTTACTGTGCAGCTCCCGGTCATTTCCGTCAGTCTTGTCCTGAAAGGCCGGGAAACGCCAGGGCCTGACCTGTCCGGGAGGAGTCAGGTTAGGTCAGATTGCAAAATCTCCTCCAGTCTATGATCTAGTTCTGCCCGTTATCGTCCAGTCCCAGTCCGGTCCCCAGGTTCTCTCCGCTCTGATAGACTCGGGAGCAGCCGGTAATTTTATCGCTCTGGAAGTGGTAGAGAAATACAAGTTACCAGTAGTACCTTTAGACTCCCATCTTTATCTGACCGCTGTAGATGGAAGCAAGATTATCGGCAGTGACGTTACTCACCGCACTGATTCCCTAACCATCCAGGTCGGGGCTCTCCATAAAGAACATTTGGAACTTCTGGTTGTTCCCCGGACTTCCTACAGAATTGTGTTGGGTATGCCATGGCTTCGCCTACACAACCCAAGGATCAACTGGGTCACGCTTCAAATTGAGGAGTGGAGTAGCTACTGTCAAGACCACTGTATATCTAAGGTGGTTCCACTGCGTTCCTCAGTGCTTCCGGAATTGCCCCAGCAATATAAAGCATTCCGGGACGTATTCAGTGAGAAAGCTGCCGATCAATTGCCCCCTCATCGCAAGTGGGATTGTCCTATAGACTTGCTTCCTGGTAAAACTCCTCCCAGGGGTCGTACTTACCCGTTGTCCATTCCCGAGACCCAAGCCATGACCGAGTACATTCGGGACAACCTCCATAAGGGGTTCATACGCCCATCCACGTCTCCAGCAGGCGCTGGGTTCTTCTTTGTCAAAAAGAAGGACGGCGGCCTGCGCCTTTGTATCGATTACCGAGGGTTGAATGAAATCACGGTGAAGAACAGCTATCCACTTCCCCTCATAACCGAGCTCTTCGATCGAGTCAGAGGTGCCAAGGTCTTTTCTAAACTGGACCTCAGGGGTGCTTACAACCTCATCAGGATCCGAAGAGGAGATGAGTGGAAGACCGCATTCAATACCAGAGATGGGCACTATGAATATCTGGTTATGCCCTTCGGACTTAGTAATGCTCCTGCGGTTTTCCAGAATTTCGTGAATGAGATATTTAGAGATGTCTTATACAAATATCTGGTAGTCTACCTGGACGATATTCTCATATTCTTCCAAGATCTGCAATCTCACCGTGATCATGTGAAGGAGGTCCTTCTCCGCCTCCGTCAGAATAAATTGTATGCCAAACTTTCTAAATGCACCTTCGAGGTTCCGTCTATCTCATTCTTGGGATACATAATCTCCGGCAAGGAGCTTCGAATGGATCCCGATAAGCTGGAAGCAATTTCAGGCTGGAGTCAGCCATCTTCCCTCAGATCTGTTCAGCGCTTTATTGGATTTGCAAATTACTACCGGAAATTCATCAAGGGGTTCTCCACACTCATTGCCCCGATTACAGCTTTAACCCGAAAAGGGGCGAACCCGGCTAATTGGTCTGAAGAGGCTTCTCTGGCCTTCCGGCTTCTGAAACAAGCCTTTGTGTCTGCCCCAATCCTTCAACAACCTGATGTGAACAAACCCTTTGTGCTGGAGGTTGATGCCTCACACATAGGGGTGGGGGCAGTACTCTCTCAAGTGGCTGATGATGGGAAAATGCATCCGTGTGGATTCTTCTCTCGCAAATTCCTACCGGCAGAGAAGAATTACGCCATCGGTGACCAGGAGCTATTGGCTATTAAATTGGCTCTAGAAGAGTGGCGTTACCTTCTGGAGGGAGCAAAGCATCCAGTGACAATCTACACAGACCACAAGAACCTTCTGTACATTCAGTCCGCTCAGTGTTTGAACCCCAGACAGTCTCGTTGGTCCTTGTTCTTCTCCAGGTTTAATTTCAAAATTTTGTTTCGTCCTGGTTCCCAGAATGCCAAAGCCGATGCTTTGTCCCGTTCCCTAGAAGAGGACATCGGCATACCCGAATCCAATCCAATAATAAATCCTACAGCCTTTGCATCTACTGACTTGTCACCTGTGCCGCCCCGAGGGAAGATATTTGTGCCACCTGAGCTACGTCCAAAGTTACTCGCTTGGGCTCATTCATCTCAATCTTTTGGTCATCCTGGCATCCTGAAAACCTGGGAGATCATTCACCGGTCCTATTGGTGGCCCCATCTTCGGAAGGATGTTAAGGACTTTGTAGCTTCCTGTCCTATATGTGCGCAACACAAGGTCTTCCGCCAAGCTCCAGCTGGCACATTAGTGCCACTCTCGATTCCTAATCGTCCATGGACCCATATCTCAATGGACTTCATCTCTGATCTGCCGAAGTCCCAGGAGTTCAATACCATATGGGTTGTGGTGGATCGTTTTTCTAAAATGGCCCATTTTGTTCCCCTGAAGGGTCTGCCGTCTGCCCCGCAACTTGCAAAATTGTTTGTCCAGAACATTTTTAAGCTTCATGGCCTTCCTACAGAGATTGTATCTGACCGCGGTGTCCAATTTGTCGCCAGGTTCTGGAGGGCTTTATGCAAAGTATTCAAGGTGGACCTCAAATTCTCATCAGCGTACCATCCCCAGTCAAACGGGCAGACAGAGAGAGTCAACCAGGACCTTGAGAACTTCCTCCGCCTATATGTTTCGTCCTCCCAAGATGACTGGGTCGGTCTGCTGCCCTGGGCAGAATTTGCGCACAACTTCAGATATCATACGTCCACTGGCCACACTCCCTTCTTCACAGTGTTTGGGCAACATCCTCGCCCTCCAGTATTTGAGGATCTACCACCAATGGAGGTACCTGCTGCCAAGTCTGCCTATGTGTATTTTTCCCAAATTTGGAAGAATGTACATCTTGCCCTAAAGAAGGCATGCAAGAAGTATAAATTCTTTGCGGATCGCAGAAGGAGAAAAGTTCCTGAGCTTAAACCGGGTGACAAAGTCTGGCTCTCCACCCGCAATATAAGATTGCGCGTTCCGTCCATGAAATTCGCCCCAAGATTCATTGGTCCGTATCCTGTAATGCAGATGATTAATCCTGTGGCTTACAAGCTCAAGTTACCTCATTATCTCAGGATACCCAACTCCTTCCATATCTCATTACTACGACCTCTCGTGTTGAATCGGTTCCAGTCATCTTCTCCGGTACTTCCCAAAGTACGCACTCACCGTGGGGTGGAGTTTGAGGTCAACAAAGTGCTAGATATTCGACGCAGGTATGGTCGCATCCAGTATCTGATAGACTGGAAGGGATATGGTCCTGAAGAGAGAAGTTGGGTTAATGATGGTGACGTCCACGCTCCCCGTTTGATTGCAAAGTTTCTCCAAGAGAATCCAGACAAGGCTAAAAGGTGTTCGGAGCCCACCTTTAAAGGGGAGGGTACTGTCAGAAACCGCGGTGTGCGTTGGCATCTGCGACCGCATTCCTTACCCGCACGCTGGTGCATCCTGCGACGTAGGTCCTTGTCCTGCACTGTCCCTGGGTATTCTCCATGGCAGGATCTGTGTGACATAACTCTGGAGTCTGCATGGGCGCCGCCATGACACTTGCAGTCACATGACTTTGTCCTCCAGTGGATTGCCTGTGACCTTGTTGCTCTGACCTGTGCACTGACTCATGTGACCAAAGGTGTGCACAGGTACTTCCTGGACTTAATTGCTGCTGCAGCTTGCAGCCAATCACAGACCAGCTGGGGGGATATAGGTAAGGCCTCTGGCCCATTACCCCTGCCTTGAACAACTAGTCTTAATCCTGTGTGCTACCAGGAGTCAGCGTTCTAGGCTCCAGATTCCCTTGTTCCTGAGTACCTGTGTTCCTGAGTAATCTGCTACAGCTGCTGTTGATTCCTGAAAGCTCCCTGGACACCCTTCACCTGCCAGGTCATCTTCCAGCAACTGCCAGCAAGTTTGCATTGCCCTTAAAGGGCCATCCCCACTTTCAACTCCCAAGTCGACACAGGTGTCAACACTTCATACTAATCCAGCAGTTCCCTGACTGCCGACTTCCCAGCAGTTTCCAGACTGCCGACAACCCAGCAGTTCCCAGACTGTCGACATTCCAGCAGTTTCCAGGCCATTCATCGGTTACGATTCTCCACGACCAGAGACACTCACAGTCCATCTCCTGTGCTAGGCTAGTCAGGTGTGGGAACTCAGGTCAGAGGGTCGCGACCTCACCACCGAACGCAGCGGAGTCCAAACCTCCTTGCGGGGGTCCCGGGTGAAGACCGTCGGTGGTGTTAGACTCCGCGCCTCTGATCAGAGTCACGTCAATTCCCCACCTGGCTGCGTCCGCAGTTCCCATGCCATAAGAACCCTCCATACCTCAAACCACCTGCATTCCAGTACCCAGCATCCTCCACTGGCTCACTGCTGCCACAGCCGGGTACACCAGTGACCCGAGGCCTGACACCATCTTCTGAGCATTGTTGCCATTGTGTATATATACCACCGTCACGCATTGTTGCGTTCAACCAGAAGTTATCTCCTTCTGTTGTTACCCCTTGGGGGTTTCTGGGAGTTCCCCATCTCTTGTGGGAATTAGTTAGCTTGTCCCCTTGCTCTCCCCTGGCCTCGGCGGACGTGTTGTCTGTACATAAGACCTGCCTGTAATGGAGTCTGGGCAGACCTAATTCACCCTTACAGCCGGGACGGGTACAGGCGAAGCCTAGCCCTGCACATGTCCGTCGACTCCAGTGAGAGGCAACGGAGTTAGCTTTGGCGGGGACACTCCCAGAACCCTTACAATTATAACTGGCCACAAAAATAACTCTGGAGCTGAGTACAGTCCTCTCAGTCCAGCAGTTTTGCCTTGTCACAGTTTTGCCTTGTCACAGTTTGTCGTGTCATAGTCATTTGCAATGTAACCTTGCACGGCTATATCATGCAGGCCATGCAAGACTCATTAGCGGCTCTAAATTTGGCATTTACTGCCTTTAAACCTGGGCAGTTAGAGGTTTTGCAGCAGTCCCTACTGCAGCTGCAAAAACTCCTAACTGAAATTTTTCTGATCCTCCCAGAGGTCACTGGGGTTAATTCAGCCCCTAATGAGACCCTGTCTAAGGAGTTATTAGGCAGCAAGTCCACAGACCCAGAGGGTCAGGTAAGGCATAGGAGTGTTCTACAGCCGAAGCTTCCGTTGGAGGAGCGTCAGCTGCGTAGAACCTTTAATCTATGCTTATACTGTGGAGATTCAGGCCACTTTTTACAAGCTTGTGTTTTGCGCAACACCGGTGGTGGCGACAGAGTGTTTACTCTGG
Organism: Crinia signifera; assembly: GCF_055691185.1. Classification (NCBI taxonomy): domain Eukaryota; kingdom Metazoa; phylum Chordata; class Amphibia; order Anura; family Myobatrachidae; genus Crinia; species Crinia signifera. The sequence goes on from NC_139226.1 coordinate 74,684,587, forward strand.
CCAAGTCAGGGCAGGTTGTCAGATCTATGCCTGTCTTCACTGTGGCAGAGGAGCGCTCTGCTGAGTAAAAGTACTCTGTCTAATATTGTTGGTCCTAGTGCTGGGAGACCCCATTTTGCGTTCCAGAATCAGCAGAGGAGGTGCTCCCCGCATGCTGGGATTTCTGTCTCTAGAAAGTCAGAGTTGCAAATCCCTAAGGGGAAAGCCCAGGTAATAGCCTCAGTTGGCATGTGTTGCGGACTGGCTTCCGATGTTGGGGGTCCCGGAGGGGCTTCCGATGTTGGGGGTTCCGGACTGGTACTTAGTCTCCTGGTCCCCGTGGGTGACTCAGGTACCGGGGGCCCGCCGAGCCAGTCTGGTGCCGGGGGCCCGCCGAGCGAGTCTCGTGCCGGGGGCCCGCCGAGCCAGTCTGATGCCGGGGGCCTGCCAGGCATTTGGAATGCTCGAGATCCACCAGGTGAGCCAAAGGCCGCAGCCCTGAGTGGGGGCCCAAAGGCCGCAGCCCCGAGTGGGGGCCCAAAGCCTCAGTTTCAACCCCCGAGTGGGGGCCCAAAGCCTCAGTTTGAAGCCCCTAGTGGGGGCCGGTGGCCTCAGTTTGAAGTCCCGAGTGGGGGCCGGAGGCCTCAGTTTGAAGCCCCGAGTGGGGGCCCGAAGCCTCAGTTTGAAGCCCGGAGTGGGGACCCACAGCCTCAGTTTAAAGCCTCGAGTGGGGGCCCACAGCCTCAGTTTGAAGCCCCAAGTGGGGGCCCACAGCATCAGTTAGTTGTCTCTGCTGAGGTCCTGAAGGTCACTGCTTCTGCAGAGAGTTCTGCCCATCCAGTCCCTAAGAGGGGTTCCGATTGTCCTGCCTTGGAGCAGAGCTCCAGCCATGCTGGTAGCATGGAGGGACCACCTGTTGGTCTTTTTGGCGCTGCCCAGCCAGAGACTCACCATAGTGCTGCCTGGCCAGAAAGACCATCAGACTCAGAAGAAGGCCTAAGAGCCATAACCCTCTCGGGTAATTCAAAATACATTATCCCACAGGGGTATTCTTGTCATAACCCTGTATCCCTGCAGAAGGATTCCAGTCAAGCTGTCCCTGAGGGGGGCTCCCAAGCTATTGGTCAAGATCCTGGTTGAATTATTTTTTCTGGAGATCCAGAGCAATTTGTGAATTTAATGCATCAGTGTCTTCAATTAGGTCCACTTTTGCCCTCTCCAGAGCAGCAAGTTTTGTTCTTGCTCACAGCCTTTAAAGGAGAGGCCTTGGAATGGGCAAGACCACTCATTAGGTCTAATGATCCTATTCTTCAAGACTTGGGACTCTTCAATAATGCGGTGGTTAAGAGATTTGTTCATACTGGGGTAGTTCCTCTCGAGTCCTCTGCAGCCCCGGTTTCACTAGTTAAGGACATTGTGTCAAACATAAGCCAGGGGCTCGAAGACCAGGCTTTTGAGAACCTACAGTCTCAGTCTGGGTCTTTTGCTCCATCACTTCGTTCCAAACGAAGTGATGGAGCAAAATTGTTGGTTTTTCCACACTAAGATATGTGGACAAATCCGGTACACATTATTCTAAAGCCTGAGGAATGCGATAAGAATTATGCCTATAGCCAATAAGTTCATGCCTCTCTCTCTCAGATGCCATCTGTCATTGAAACAAGAGCACTCGCTATCCCCTCAGATCTCGTCTCCAACTCTGATTCTGATTTGGGAGCCTATAGCTGCGGTTTGGTAGAAGGTACCATCAGTTCTGACAATGTGTGGGGTCTTAAATTATTTACACCATCTAAATCTAGAAAAAAGAAAAAGAAGAATGAACACTGATCTTTTTTGCTTTGTCCTGTTTGTCACATGCCTTGTCTGGTCGTGTTGTGTCCAAAGGCCACCTTTGAGAGGGGGGCACTGTTACAAGCTGGAGCTGCAGCTTGTTCCTGTTTTTGTTTGTTAGTACCCGCATGCCAGGGTTTGGTATTCTCCATGTAGTGGAGAACCTGGTATTGGGGTCGTCCCTTGACCCCTCCTCAAGGGGGGAGTACTGTTAGGAGTCATCACCTATGACTCCTATCTTTCTGCCTGGCATGGGATTATTCCAGCGTGTGTGTGTGTGTTTACTCGCTGGTGGCCTCCAGTGGTCAGCCTGGGCCATTGCAGCTCACTCAGTGGTGTGTTATTAGGACTCAGGTGTGGCTTAATTAGGCTGCTTGCTTGCAGAGCTCACCTGCAGGCAATGTGTGATTATCACCTCCTTGTGCTCACTATATAAGCCCTCTGCTCACTCACTCCCTTGCCAGTTATACTGTTCCATGCTGTTTAGTTCCTCACTGTCTTGTTGGCCATGTGTCAGCCGTGTGCAAGCCTGTAGTTCAGAGTTCCCAGCCAGAGTCCCTTCTGGCCCCTTTTACCCCAGCCTAGTCCCTGCATTTTCTGGTGTGAGGAGGAGAGAAAACTACCCCCCCCCCCCCCCTTTAAACAACCAGCTATATGTCCTTAGTACTTATGGTACTTGTTTCCTAGCACGGCGCCACTGATTTTGATTGTATTGATCGGGTCGGAAAAATCACGTCCATCGCATGCCAACCAAATCGCATGCGTTGCGACCGACGCGATCGACCCGATTTTTACATTGGAATCAATGTAAAATGGTCCCTGAGACCCGATTTTACATTGATTTCAATGTAAAAAGCCCCAAAAACCCCCATTTTAATAGCAAACCCCCCCCCCCCGATGGTTTAAATGGCCCCCCTTGTTAACGCCACCCCACTATTGACGCCAACCCGAAGCGTGGTGAGTGCAGCGAGCCCGCGAGGGGCGGCGGTACACGTCCACCGACCTTTTCATACCCCCACTATCCACGTCGGCGTAGAGTTGATTTTATATAGTGTGGCGAGCGCACGCGCATAACTTCACAGGTATACGCGTCCCCTCGCGGGACGCGAGCGCACGCGCATAACTTCACAGGTATACGCGTCCCCTCGCTCGGCACGCTTCAGAATCGGTGGCTCGCTTCGTTTGCCACACTATATAAAATCAACTCCACGCCAACATTATTCTCTATGGGAAAATCGGGTTGGTCGCGTTCAAATCTAATTCTCTCTGCACATGTTACATCTGCCCCCCTGCAGTGCACATGGTTTTGTCCATCTAAGAAGGATTTTGTCAGAAAGAATGAACTAGAATAAACCCCAATGTGTTATGGGCACTACGTTGTGTGCCATAATGTGTAATAGGGTTTACGGTGTAAATTTTGCCATGCGCTGGTTTTGGTATATATGTGTGTGTATGGGAGGGGGATGTGCGGGACAGGGGCACCAATTTCTTTTCTGACACAGGGCACCAAAATGTCTAGATATGGTATTGCTGCTACTAAGCCCATTATGTGTTTTTTTCATAGTGTGCATTCGGCAAGCACTGAGGGCGCAAATTTTTAGTTTGCAGGGGGGGGGGCGCCGAACACCCTAGCACCGGCCCTGACCACGCCCCTTCCCCATAAAGTCATGCTCCTAAAGTTTTGCATGCGCCCATCGGCGTGCACTTTCCCTATTTTTATTTGTTGTGGTGGGGCAGTCACCAATTCCCTTTATGACACATGGCACCAAAATGGCTAGTTACGGCACTGGTGCTGTGTAAGGTGAAAAAGATTGTGCTACTGTGTGGTGTAATTTGGAGTGGGAGTACTATTATGTGGTCATGCCCCTTCAGTGTGAGATCACACATCCTTTTTTCGGTGTGCGTTACCCCTCTCTAAAGTTTGGTTAAGTGCAAATTTATCGTTTGTAGGAGGGCGCTGAACACCCTAGCACTGGCCAGTGTGTATGGACCTTAACTCTCTGCACATGTTACATTTGCCTCACCCGCAGTGCACATGGTTTTGCCCATTTTCAGAACAAATTTGTCGTGCAATCAGGTCTGAATTAGGCCCATAGAGAGAGTGAGAGAGAGTTTGTGCATGATACTTTTATAAATTAACCGGTACTTGTGTAGAATCACGGCTCCCACGATGTCAATCGCATAGCAAAAAAGCGTGGCGAGCGCAGCGGTACGCGTCCTACGACCTTTTCATACCCCCACTATCCACGTCGGCGTGGAGTTGAGAATAGAAAGTGTGGCGAGTGCAGCGAGCCACCGAGCCCGAAGCGTGGCGAGCGGACATGGATACCTTCACAGGTATACGCGTCCCCTCGCGGACTTCACAGGTGTCCGCGTCCCCTCGCGGGGCTCGCTGCGCTCGCCACACTTCTGTTAAAAATCGCATGCAATTGCATCGCATACGATGCGATCGCAGACGATGCGATCGCATGCGATGCGATTTAATAAAATGCTTAAAAACGGCAAAAATCGTATCCCATCGCATGCCATCGCATGCCACTACATATGGCATGCGATGGGAGCCGTGATTCTACACAAGTACCAATTATCCTTTCTAAACTATTTGTGTATTTTAAACTTTTAGTATAACACTTAGGACTACAGGTGGCGCTATTGCTTGTTGTTGAGGTTTGTAAAAATGAAATTTTTACTAAAATTAGAAGTGAAAATATGTACAGAAGCACATTGCACCTTACAGTATCTCCTATTCATAATTTGAATTAAAGATAAAAGAAAAAAGAAATTTTAAGATTAAATCCAGTATATATATATATAAGTAGAAAGTAATAAGCGTCACTCCAGGGGACTTAGTGCAAAGTAGTCAAATTGCAGGGTACATGTCAGGAAGGTCGATGTTTCAATATATAAATGTATTTTTATCAAGACAACATGCTCCCAATACTGAACAGCCACCGCTTGTGGCACAACAGATATAAATACATATACTAACCGGACATGCCTTGTCCGTCCTGCGGCCGAGTGCAGCTGTCGCTCCGTCTCCTGCCGGAGGCCGGGCGCACTCTGCTGACATCATCACTCCCCTGTTGCTAAGCAACATGTGGGGTAGAGACGCGTCCTCGGCTGCACGGACCTATCACACATGCCGGACACATGAAAAAATATGCGTTGTATTTCAAATTAGTTCAACGTGACCTGAAGCTGTTAGCTGCATCGGAGAAAGCCGGTTGTCCCCGCTGTCAGTGCGGGGGTAGCCAGCTCTGCAGAAGGGAGACCAGCGCTGGATCCTGGATCGGTAAGTATGTGGGTGTAAAAGTGAGGTGTGTGTGTAATAAAGTTATACTTCTCTGTGTGTGTGTGTTTTCTTTTAACATTCTTTTTACAGGTGGACTACAAGTCCCAGCGGGCCCATTAATGCCCCGCATTCTGGGACTTGTGGTTCTCCAAGTCCCAGCCTGCGGGGGAGGTCTGCTGGTACTTGTAGTCCTCCTGTATAAAGCAATGTTAGGATTGAAAGATTTAACCCCATCAGGCCGGCGTCCAGTGGCCAGGGACACCGGTGACAGCCCGGGCTTCAGCCCTGGATGGGTGAAGCCGGGGGGGGGGGGACCCCTTTATTGGGGGGGGGTCCCCACTCCTCCAGGTACCCTGTCCAAGGCTGACCAGCCATGGTGCTCATGGTACGGCCGGGGGACCTTATATAAAAAGTGTCCCCTGGCTATGGCTGTTGGAGCCTGGTGCCGGTTTCAAAATAGGGGACCCCCAGATTTTTAGTCCCCCGTATTTTTGGAACCAGGTTCGGCTCAGTGAGCCCGGGGCTGGTTATGGTCAGGAGGGGGGACCCCACGCAATTTTTTTTTTTAATACAAACCCAAAATCGCACATAAGCTCAAATTGGGTACATTTTCATGCCTAAAAATCGCACATTTTCATGCCGGAACATCATTTTTGTGAATCCAAGGCAAAAATGCAATTTAAAAAAAGTGCGATAATGGGCGAAAAACTGACGTGCGAAAAACTCTCATCCCATAGAATGTCACCCGAAGTATCTGCACTTTTCTCTTCCTTCCACTCTACTACCTCTCCTCTTGACCCTATACCCTTGAAAATAAGTAAATCTCTGTTTACTGTGCTCACCCCAATCTTAACTGTAACCTCTCTTTCTCTACTGGTGTCTTTCCTTCATTGTTCAAACACGCAATTATTACTCCGATTCTGAAAAAACTGAATTCTGATCCAAACTCTCTCTCAACCTACCGTCCCATTTCTCAACTTCCATGCACCTCCAAACTACTTGAAATACTTGCCTTCTAGATACTTTCTTCTAGATCTATCTGCTGCTTTTGACACTATTGACCACACACTTCTCATACAAACACTACAATCCATAGGTCGTAAAGACACAGCCCTCACTTGGTTTTCATCCTACCTATCTAACCGCTCCTTAAGTGTTCGTTTCTCTGATTCTACCTCCTCTTCGCTACCTCTTTCAGTTGGAGTACCTCAGAGTTCAGTTTTAGGTCCTCTGCTTTTTTCAATCTGTACCTCATCTCTTGGCAAACTAATCAGCTCCTTTGGATTTTAGTATCATCTGTATGCGGATGATACAGCTCTACCTATCCTCCCCAGACCTGTCCCCATCTGTATTGAGCCATGTCTCTGAATCCCTTTATGCTGTTTCATCCTGGATGTCATCTCGCCACCTCAAACTTAATATCTCAAAAACAGAATTAATTATATTTCCGCCAATAAATAGTAGTTCTCAACAGCAATAGAGATATCAGGTTGGTAAGATGACAATCACTCCTACCTCTCAAGCTCGCTGCCTAGGTGTTATCCTTGACTCAGCACTTTCCTTTGTACCCCACATTCAATCTGTCTCAAAATCATGCCACATGCACCTAAAAAACATATTTAAAATTTGCCCTTACCTTACACAGGACACTGCAAAAAGTCTAATCCATGCTCTTAGCATCTCACACATTGATTATTGCAATAGTCTCCTTATTGGCCTTCCCCAATACAGACTCTCACCACTACAGTCCATTCTGAATGCAGCTGCAAGGCTAATCTTCCTAGCCAGACATTCATTGTCTGCAAAGCTACTCTGTCAGTCACTTCATTGTTTACCTGTATTCAATACAAAATTATTTTACTTACACACTAAGCCATAAACCAAACTACACCAACATACATATCTTCTCTTATCTCCAAATATCATCCAACACGACCTCTATGCTCCTCCCAAGATCTGCGTCTCTCATCCACACTCATTACTCGCTCCAATTCCCGACTGCAGGACTTTCTTCGGGCTGCACCCACTCTGTTGAATGCCCTCCCAAGCACAATAAGACTCTCCTCCAGTCTCCAAACCTATAATCGTTCCCTAAAAACTCATCTCTTCAGGCAAGCTTATCAAATTCCAGAACCAGTCATAGAACCTTGCATTCTGGTGGAATCGATGCAATAAAGAATACAGTATTTATCCTTATGTATCAATGCCTATTTCCCTATAGATTGTAAGCTTGCGAGCAGGGCCCTCCTACATTTTGACTGTCTGTAAATACCCTGTTTGCTGTATCGCTCTCTCTCCTTTGTAAAGCGCAACGGAATATGCTGCGCTATATAAGAAACTGTTAATAAAAAAAAATATATACATATATATATAGGGATGAGGGATAAACTGCACACACGTACTGGATTCAACTCCTGAGTGCCCGGCACAGATATGTTAAATTTGTAGAAGTACAAACTGATAGCCAGCAACATCAGATAAATGCAAAAAGATTTTATGGCATATTAATAAAGTGCATGAGTGACAATGTACACACAAAGTATACAAAAAGAGATCCGGTATATGCAAATATAGTGCAGTAAAAAATACTTAGCAGCATAGTGAGAACCGGGGCATCTCCAGTGAGGTCATGGCACGACGGCCGTTTCGGTGCAACCAAGCACCTTAGTCATGTGCAACTGACCTACAGACAAACTGCCAGTATATATACCATAGAAGAAACAAGGTGATTGGCTAAGCGGACACACACCCACGTGCGCCGCGCGTCACAGACGGATCCTAACAGTGACGAAAAACCGGAAGCGTCCCAGACGCACTTCCGGTATAGCGTCATGACATAATCCCGTCGGAGGGCACGATCCGCGTCAGCCGACGCTGGATCATATGTGTCCTCTCAATAACGGAGGGTAGTCATGGCAACCAGTTAAAGGGGAAGAAGGCCGGACTTATATAATCAGAAACATAAACAAAGCCATATCTGGCGCCGAACCTATCCACATAATTATGAAAATATAGGGATCGCCAACCAGATAATGTTTCTTAACCATGGTATATACATGCAGTGTGTAAAAACACATAAACAAGACAAGGACAAACATGGAGACAAGGCAATAGAGAAAATAAGACAATTAGAAGAATATAAAGTAATACAGCTACGCAAGATACACTGCATACAATAAATTCAAAAAATGTACAATAATTATATTACATATTTTAAGCACAGCCAACCACCATATATCATAAAAAACAGCTAAAGGATAATTCCTCATTTAGACCGTGGGGTGCCATCGAGCGTAATCTGTGGATCCACATGCATTCTCTCTGCAAGAGAAGCTTATCCCTATCACCTCCTCGTCTGAGAGGAGGGATATGATCTATGGGCATAAAGGAGAAATCTCTTAAGGTATGTTTTTTAGCAAAAAAATGTCTCGCCACAGGTGGAGTATTGGCGTCAACACCTTTGAGGGCTTTTTTGAGAGAGGAACGGTGTTGGTTTATGCGTTCCTTGAGGAGGCGTATAGTTTTGCCTACATAAACCATCCGGCACGGGCACATAATAACATATATCACGTAACGAGTCTCACAAGTCAGGTGGAAGCGAATTTTGTAATCCTTGCCACTGGTCGGGTCTGTAAAAATATCCCCAGAGCGAATAAATGAACAGTTCACACAGCCATGACATTTAGTCACTCCTGTGGCCACGGATGGTGAAAGGCTGATTTTTTCAACCACCTTTTCTATTGCGTCCAAACATATACGCAATACTATTTTGAAACACTGGCATATTGTGCAGAGTGACACTAACATTGGTCCAGCTTGCTCTCAGATACCCTTGTTCTGTTACAAGAGGAGTAACAATATAAGAGACATACTGGCTAAAAGTGATATTGGGACCAACAAAAGCCAAACCTGGCTTACTACAAGACCAGGAGTGACTAAATGTCATGGCTGTGTGAACTGTTCATTTATTCGCTCTGGGGATATTTTTACAGACCCGACCAGTGGCAAGGATTACAAAATTCGCTTCCACCTGACTTGTGAGACTCGTTACGTGATATATGTTATTATGTGCCCGTGCCGGATGGTTTATGTAGGCAAAACTATACGCCTCCTCAAGGAACGCATAAACCAACACCATTCCTCTCTCAAAAAAGCCCTCAAAGGTGTTGACGCCAATACTCCACCTGTGGCGAGACATTTTTTTGCTAAAAAACATACCTTAAGAGATTTCTCCTTTATGCCCATAGATCATATCCCTCCTCTCAGACGAGGAGGTGATAGGGATAAGCTTCTCTTGCAGAGAGAATGCATGTGGATCCACAGATTACGCTCGATGGCACCCCACGGTCTAAATGAGGAATTATCCTTTAGCTGTTTTTTATGATATATGGTGGTTGGCTGTGCTTAAAATATGTAATATAATTATTGTACATTTTTTGAATTTATTGTATGCAGTGTATCTTGCGTAGCTGTATTACTTTATATTCTTCTAATTGTCTTATTTTCTCTATTGCCTTGTCTCCATGTTTGTCCTTGTCTTGTTTATGTGTTTTTACACACTGCATGTATATACCATGGTTAAGAAACATTATCTGGTTGGCGATCCCTATATTTTCATAATTATGTGGATAGGTTCGGCGCCAGATATGGCTTTGTTTATGTTTCTGATTATATAAGTCAGGCCTTCTTCCCCTTTAACTGGTTGCCATGACTACCCTCCGTTGTTGAGAGGACACATATGATCCAGCGTCGGCTGACGCGGATCGTGCCCTCCGACGGGATTATGTCATGACGCTATACCGGAAGTGCGTCTGGGACGCTTCCGGTTTTTCGTCACTGTTAGGATCCGTCTGTGACGCGCGGCGCACGTGGGTGTGTGTCCGCTTAGCCAATCACCTTGTTTCTTCTATGGTATATATACTGGCAGTTTGTCTGTAGGTCAGTTGCACATGACTAAGGTGCTTGGTTGCACCGAAACGGCCGTCGTGCCATGACCTCACTGGAGATGCCCCGGTTCTCACTATGCTGCTAAGTATTTTTTACTGCACTATATTTGCATATACCGGATCTCTTTTTGTATACTTTGTGTGTACATTGTCACTCATGCACTTTATTAATATGCCATAAAATCTTTTTGCATTTATCTGATGTTGCTGGCTATCAGTTTGTACTTCTACATATATATATATATATATATATATATATATATATATATATATATATATATATATATATATATATATATATATATATATGATCTCTAGAGAAGAGGGAATGAGAGAGGGCGCTTTATGGTGCATTAAAAGATATCTTTATTGGGATCACACAAGACAAGGATCCAGGGTACAATAAAACAATTGCTCGTACCAGATTTGCAAACTCTGTGGGCTGGTTACCACACGGCTCAATAGTATAAATACCACGGCAAAACAGCTCCCGAGTCCAAGCCGCCGATTATCCCTTCCACGAGTCCGGCAGATAGCAGACGCTGGCGTGAGCCGCAAGGTGCGGAATGACAGGACCAGAGGTATCAGCAGGTGTCTCAGGTAAGATTGGATCGAGCGTCACAGGCCACGCCCTGACGCGTTTCGTCACTGGGACTTCGTCAGAGGGCGTGGCTTCTGTGTGCGCTCATCCGATATTTAACAAACGGGCCAGCCAATCACAGAATGCTAAATTCTGGACTGCACATGAGCCTTCATTAGAGAACACATGTGCTAAATGGTTCACGTATATACAAAAGCATATGCGTGCCGTTACCTCTTTAGGTAGGCATAAAAACACATTGACATCTAAAATATGAGAGTGTACAAATATACACAAAAATATATATAAGGCATAAAAACACACATATATATGAAGAAGGTACTTATGACATTGCAAAGAAATATGCACAATACAATACAATGATATAAAAAGACAAAAATACAAGAGTATAAAAAATCGCAAAAGTACATAAATACAAAAATACACTAGGCAGAGGCATTCAGTGCTGTAAACGTATAAGAGCATATTTTCGGCAATTAGCGTGAATTCAATGATGTTTAACTGCTTGACTGCCCTATTTTAAAGCAATCTGAAAAATATAAAAATATGAGATAAAGATAAATATAAAAGACAATACTGATGCCTAAGAGTATCATAATAATCATATACATGTATATATGTGTTTTTTTTAAAAAAAACATAATGATTACATATGTTTAAAAACAAACAGTATGCAGAATTTTTTCAAGGGATAGGACATAACTTTACCACTCCTAATTAATGAAAGGAGTGATCTCATACCCCTCGTTCAATCCTGATGGGACCAGTGTATTTAATTTAAAAATCCAAAACGTTTCTCTCTTCAATAAAAGCTTTTCAATATCCCCTCCTCTTTTACCTTGGCGTATTTGTTCGATACCTTTCACCCGAATACAGGCTGGGTCACAGTTATGGCAATCTTTGAATTGGCGAGGGACACTATGATTAACCAACCCATGTTTTATATTTCGGGTGTGTTCTAAGATGCAAATCTTGAGGCATCTTTTGGTCTTGCCTATGTATTTTAAACCGCAACTGCATTTCAACAAGTATACTACATGTGTAGAGTTGCAGTTTATAAATTCATTGATTTTATGATTGGCAAGAGTATCATCTATTAGTGGCCCCTTCTCCATACATTTACATATTTTGCAATTGCCGCATGCAAAATTGACTTTTAGTGAAAGAAAAGGCGACTGTGGGGTGGTCGTGATATTCTCTAATTGTCTATTAGAGATTTCATTGTAGGGGCCCTTCGATAGACAATATTAGGTCGTTCAGAGACATGTTCCCCTAAAATGGGGTCAAGTTGGAGAACATTCCAATGTTTGTTTAAGATGCGGCTTAATTCCTGGTCTCTACTATTGAACTGTGTGATGAATTTTACATCATTCAAATCACTGCCGGGTTCTTTTTGTGTGGAATCAGACTTATATGTTAAAAGCTGATTCCTATCAAGAGCATTAGCTCTTTCAAGCGCTCCATTTATGATCCTTGGAGGATATCCCTTTTCTCTAAAGCGCTCAATGAAAATGTTGGACTGTTCATTGAACGCTTCTAGTAGAACAATTCCTTTTCAGCCGTAGGAATTGGGGGAAAGGGATATTGTCCTTCCACGGTCCAAAATGGCAGCTACTGTAGTCCAGATAGCTGTTCGCATCTACTTTCTTAAAGAAGGTGGAAGTTTCAATACTTGTAACAGTGGGAAAGTTTTCAACAGTTAATAGTATATCCAGAAACTCAATTTGCACATTTTGTAAATTATGTGTAAATTTCAGATTGTATGAGTTTATATTAAGTGCCTTCATAAATTCAGTGAAAGATGTCTCATCATTATTCCAGATAACGATAATATCGTCAATATAACGTTTTATCAATATCACATTATCAAGACAACCATCAACAAATGTATCGGTTTCCCATTCCCCCATGTATATATTAGCTACACTGGGGGCACAAATGGTCCCCATCGCCGTACCACATATCTGCAGAAACCACTCCCCTAAAAATTCAAAATAATTATGAGTGAGTACGAATCTAAAACAGTCACAAATAAAAGTAATCCTATTGGGCGACAAGGACTCATCCCTTTGTAAACAACATTTGACAGCTTGTATTCCCATATTGTGAGGAATACTAGTGTATAGGGACTGAACATCGATTGTTGCAAATCCATCTTCCCATTTTACATTTTTCAAAATCTGCAAAAGGTGAGTAGAATCCTTCACATAAGTAGCAATTGATGGTACATACTTCTTAATAAATACATCTACGTATTCAGATACGTGTGATGTCAGGGAGCCGATCCCGGCTATAATCGGTCGGCCTGGTGGAGCTTCACAATTTTTATGCACTTTTGGCAAGTGATAAAATGTGGCTATGTTCGGATTTACATTATACAAATACTTAAACTCGTCTAAGTTAATCAATTTCTCACTAAGGCCTCTTTTGAGGAGGGTTTCAAGTTCAATAAGGTATGTTTTAGTGGGATCTTTTTCCAATTTAACATAAGAGACACTATCCATTAGAAAATTATGAGACTCATTTACATAATATTCACGGTCCATCACTACAAGGCTTCCGCCTTTGTCGGCGCTTTTGATTACTATAGAAGAATCCAAGGAAATGTTTTTAAGAGTCTCCGATTCCTTACGGCTAAGGTTGTATTCTCTTTTTTTGCTTATATCCATTTTGTCTATATATTTTTTTTTAACAAGTTCTGAAAAGAGATCCAAATATGGGCCTCTTGATTCCACAGGATAGTATGTGGATTTGTTTTTAAGCCCAGGAGCAGAAGGCAATTCACCGATGCTATTCGCCAGTTTGCGTAAAAAATGGCGTTTGAGGGTTAGTTTCCTTATATATAAATTTAAATCAATTGCTAAATCAACTTTGTTTGGCTCCTTTGTTGGGGCAAAAGATAGCCCTTTTTTTAGCACAGATTTCTCCAAATCAATAAATACCCTTTTGGAAATATTAATAATGCCCTTATTTGGGTCAATATTTGTATTGGATATATTAGCAGAATGGCTATTTAAACAATTCTCATTTTGGGTTCCCTTCTTGGTAGTCCCTGTTCCCCTCTTTCTCTAGCCTTCTTTTTAAGCTTTGGGGTGTTTTTATGGGGGGACCCTGTGAACTGTTCTGTCGCAGGGGGGTTCTTGTCCCTAAAAAATGATTAGTATCATTTTCCTGATTATAAGATCTAAGTCTTTCAAATCTGTTGTTTTGAACAAAGCCCCTTGGTTTGTCTACTGCAAATACGGGTTGATTCCAATATTTTTTTGGGATCCCTAGAGATAGGCGGATTTTTACCCCGATACCCGATTCTATTTTTAACGGGAACTTTCTGCCATCTGAATTGTTGTTCATTTAAGACAGTCTGATTATTCCCCTTATATGATTTATACCTAAATTCACTAGGTTTCGCAGGTGTATGTTTTACCTCATTGTCAGTTTTAAACATGGAATATTTTTTAGATGTTTTAACATTATTGCGAGTCTGTTGCCAGGTTCTGACTTGATCGGTGTCATAGTCAGTTTTATCCCGCAAATATTTATTTAGTTTGGTTTCCACTATTTTACTTTCAATAGCTGACACTTTTTTATCCATATCACTTTTTACCTGCACCAAGGTATCATTATGGGATGCAGTTAATATCCCGGCGGTCGGGATCCCGGCGTTCAGAATCCCAACGCCGGAATCCCGACCGCCGAAATACCGACACATTCTCCCTCCGTGGGTGTCCACGACACCCCTGGAGGGAGAATAAATTAGTGTGCCGAGCGTAGCGAGGCACCGGGCCCGCTGCGTGGCGAGTGCAGCGAGCCCGCAAGGGGGGGCGATCCACGTCCCCCCCTTGTCGGCATTTCAGCTGTCGGGATTCCGGCGTCGGGATTCTGAACGCCGGGATCCCGCCTGCCGGGATTCAGTACTGAATCCATCATTATTAAATAATTAATCAAGGGAGGGACTAATCGTATTAATCTCCCTTTCTACCTCCTGAAGAATTTTCTTTTTCTCAAACATTAACAGTTTCATCAACCCAAATGAACATTCGTCCAATATCCGGTGCCATTCTTTCATAAACGGTATGTTATCATCGCCCATAGTGGGAACCTTCTGTAGGCGTAAACCTCGATGGATACGGTTGCAATTGACAATTGTCTAGCCCCTTAATATCCCACCAATTTTTCGCCTCTTTTATCAATAATTTTTCCAAATTAATCACACATAAATTTTTATCAGAAACCATGTCATTCCCAATTTTCAAAGGGTTATTTTCATTAAAGATGCAAGAGCATTCCTGTGATCTTTTTGAACTTAAATCACTGTTCCTAAACATAATGAAGCAGTTTTTTTAAGGCAATAAGCAAAACAATCTGCAGCTTAAATACAAATAGGACCCAATAGACAGTTTGGATAGAAGTAAATGTATAAGCGCTGATAGAGATATATAGAAAGTCCAGCAATAAACCAAGTGTTACCACAAGGATAAAAGTCCACCAAAGTCCAATATAATGGCTGCTGCTCCTCACTCTCATACAAGTACGGTGACCTGGGGTCCAACACAGGTGATGTTAATCTACAGAAGAGGGAATGAGAGAGGGCGCTTCATGGTGCATTAAAAGATATCTTGGTACTTGTGAGTTATCTGGACGCCCGATTTTTTGATTGTATGCCTTAAGTTAAGGCATACAATCAGATGCGATGCGATGCGATATCGCATCGCATCGCATCGCATGCGACCATCGGATGCGATGACCCGATTTTTCCATAGGAATCAATGTTAAAATGGACTGAGTCCATTTTAACATGGAATTCAATTAGAAAAAGGGGTCCTTTTCATACCCCTACTATCCAAGTGGGCATGGAGTTGGATATAAACCTGTGGCGAGCGTAGCGAGCCACCGAGCCCGAAGCGTGGCGAGCGAAGCGTGCCCCGCGAGGGGACGGTATTCCGTGTCCCCTCGCGGGGCTCGCTACGCTCGCCACGCTTCGGGCTCGGTGGCTCGCTACGCTCGCCACAGGTTTATATCCAACTCCATGCCCACTTGGATAGTAGGGGTATGAAAAGGACCCCTTTTTCCCATTGAATTCCATGTTAAAATGGACTCAGTCCATTTTAACATTGATTCCTATGGAAAAATCGGGTCACCGCATCGCATCGCATCGCATCGCATCCGATGGTCGCATGCGATGCGATGCGATGTCCCGATCCGACCCGATTTAGAAATCGGGCGTCCGGATAACTCACAAGTACCGATATCTTTATTGGGATCATATATATACATATATATATATATATATAATTAGGAGATTCATTGCGCACTGCGGGCGCTCTGCACACCGTCGTAAGGGGCTACGGCCGCACCCCCCTCCCCCCCTGAAGCAGCGGGTTTGCCTACACCCCCCCTCCCCCAGAGTGGCGAGCAAGCCCACCCCACCCCGAGCAGTGGGTATGCCTGCCCTCCCACCTTCCCCCAGAGCGGTGGGTCTGCACGCACCCCCCCCCCCTTGCTGGAGCAGCGGGTATGCCTGCAACTCCCTGGAGCAGCGGGTATGCAGGCCCCCCCGCTGGATCAGTGGCGTTGGCAGACCCTCCATTGCTTCAGGGGGGATGCAGTCCCGCCACTCCGGGTGGGGGTGGGCATACCCACTGCTCCAGTGAGGTGGGGTGCGGGCATATCCGCTGCTCCAGTGAGAAGGGGGGTGCGGGCAGACCTGGTCATGTAGCAGAGGGTGCATGCTGACCCGCCGCTTCGGCGGCGTGTGGGTTGCCGGGGTGGGGGGGGGGGTGGTTCGGACCCACCGATCTGGGCGGAGGTGGGGGGTTGTGCGCTCAGACCCGCGGAGGGGGGTGTGCTGGGGATGGGGTTAGGGGTGTCCTTGCAGACCCGCTGCTCGTGGGTTGGGGTGCGTGCAGACCCGCTGCTCGCGGGAGAGGAGGGGGTGCAGGCAGACCCACTGCTTGCTCGGGGGTGGGGGGGAGTGCGGACAGACCCGCTGATCCTGGGGGGAGGGGCACAGTGAGTGCAGACCCGCTGCTCAGGGGGCAGTGTGCGTGCAGACCTGCCGCTCCGGGCGGGCATACCCACTACTGCAGTGGGTGGGTTGCGGGAAGACCCGCTGCTCTGGGGGTGGGGGGTGCAGGCAGACCCGCTGATGCAGTGGGTGGGGGGATGTGCTCGCAGACCCGCTGCCCTGGGGGAGGGAAGGGAGCGGTGCATGCATACCCGCTGATCTGTGGGAGGGGGGGGTGGATGCAGGGAGATATATTGGCGGGTGCCCTCCAAAGGTGCACCCACAGGATGCCAATGTCCTAAGCTACTTGCGGGGTGAGGCGGCATTCAAGTCATAAAAAAAATACTGAAAGCCAAAACTTGGTAGACAACATTTCAGCACCTTTTATATGGTCACCTAAGTTTACCACACCATATACCCCTTATACAAATCATGCAACACAATAGTAACCCCCTTATACTGTACTTGCCTCTTACACATTATGCCACATGGAATGAGCCAAAATTCACACTGATTGAGCCAAAATTCACATTATGCCACACAGATTAAGGCAAAATTCACATTTTGCCACATGGATCAAGCCAAAATACACACTATACGAGGCATATCCAAACAGTGGCCCTCCAGCTGCTCGCGGGAGAGGAGGGGGTGCAGGCAGACCCACTGCTTTCTCGGGGGTGGGGGGGAGTGCGGACAGACCCGCTGATCCTGGGGGGAGGGGCACAGTGAGTGCAGACCCGCTGCTCAGGGGGCAGTGTGCGTGCAGACCTGCCGCTCCGGGCGGGCATACCCACTACTGCAGTGGGTGGGTTGCGGGAAGACCCGCTGCTCTGGGGGTGGGGGGTGCAGGCAGACCCGCTGATGCAGTGGGTGGGGGGATGTGCTCGCAGACCCGCTGCCCTGGGGGAGGGAAGGGAGCGGTGCATGCATACCCGCTGATCTGTGGGAGGGGTGGGTGGATGCTGGCAGACCCGCTGATCCTGGGGTTGGGGCGGTGCATACCTTCTGATCCGGGGGGGGGGTGCAGGAAGACCTGCTGTTGGGGAGAGAGGTGCGCCGAGGGGGGGGGAGTTGTGTGCGGGCAGACCCACCGAGGAAGGGGGGCTGTAGACCCGCTGATGGGGGGGGGGGGGCATGCAGACCCGCTCATTGGGGTGTGGGGTTGCGGGCATACCCGCTGATCCGGGGTGGGAGTGGTATGCATGCAGACCCACTGCTCGAGGGGGTGGGTGGTGCGGGCCGACTCTCTGCTCGCGGGGGGTGTGCAGGCAGACCCGCTGCTTGTGGGGGTGCGGGCAGACCCGCTTACGGGGGGGGGAGTTTGGTGGGGCGTGGGCAGACCCCCTGATGGGGGGGGGGTGGGCTGTATGCAGACCCGCTGCTCGCGGGGGAAGGAGGGGTGCAGACAGACGCGCAGCTCGCATTGGGGTGCGGGCAGACCCGCTGCTGGCGGGCAGAGCCAGATTAAGGTCTAAATGGGCCTGGAGCTGAAAATGATCAAGGGCCTATTATGCGCAATAATAGGGGTGGTGGCCAGCACCTAATAATGTGGGGGGCATGACCAGTGTTCTGGTTGGGTGGTCTGCTCATGGGTGTGTCTCTATTTGTGTAAATACTTTCAGCTAATTATATATGCCTGGAAAAGGCAGGGGGCTGGCATAGGAAAAATGCAGGGAGATATATTGGCGGGTGCCCTCCAAAGGTGCACCCACAGGATGCCAATGTCCTAAGCTACTTGCGGGGTGAGGCGGCATTCAAGTCATAAAAAAAATACTGAAAGCCAAAACTTGGTAGACAACATTTCAGCACCTTTTATATGGTCACCTAAGTTTACCACACCATATACCCCTTATACAAATCATGCAACACAATAGTAACCCCCTTATACTGTACTTGCCTCTTACACATTATGCCACATGGAATGAGCCAAAATTCACACTGATTGAGCCAAAATTCACATTATGCCACACAGATTAAGGCAAAATTCACATTTTGCCACATGGATCAAGCCAAAATACACACTATACGAGGCATATCCAAACAGTGGCCCTCCAGCTGTTGTGAAACTACGCGTCCCAGCATGCCTTGACATAGTTTTAGCAATCCTTAATAGCAAAACTGTGGCAATGCATGATGAGACTTGTAGTTTCACAACAGCTTGAGGGACATCGTTTGGACATGCCTGCACTATACTAAACAGATTGAGCAGTAATGCACAATATGCTTCATAAATAGGGGCTTTTACCGCATTTTTCTATGTACTATTACCCGGCCGCACCCTTGGGTGGCGACACCCTATGGGCTTCTTTTCGCCGCGTCGCCGCAACCCCGCCACCTCGCCGACCCCCCCCTCTCCCCCTCCCTTGGGCTTACCTACTTGCATGTCCTCCTGGACCCCGGAAGGTAAGCCCTTCCTCCCCCTATCAACGAAGACAGATGTCCTTCCGGCTGCAGGGGGGAGGAGCCTGCTTAACTGTCCCTGGCGTGTAGTCATCAGGAGCCGTCTGGGAGGTGACGGAGACCCCCCGCAGACCACAGTACAGGTATTGCGGGGAGGGAAAAAGGGCAGACCCGCTCGTTGGTGTTGGGAGTGGGGGGGGGGGGCGCGGGCAGACCCGCTGATGGGGAGGTGCAGACCAGCTGATGGGGGGGTAGCATGCAGACCCGCTGCTCACAAGGGAGGAGGGGGTGCAGACAGACCCACAGCTCACTCTGAGGTGTGGGCAGACCTGCTGCTGGCGGGGGGGGGGGTGTTGCGTGCATACCCGCTGATCCTGGGGGGGGGGGGGCGTGCAGACTCGCTGCTCGGAGGGGGTGTGCGTGCAGTACCAACACTCTGGGTGGGCATACCCACTACTGCGTTGGATGGGTTGTGGGCAGACCCGCTGCTCTGGGGCTCTGATGCAGCGGGTGGGGGGGCGTGCTCTCAGACATGCTGGCCTGGGCGAGGGAAGGGTACGTGCCTACCCGCTGATCCAGGGGGGAGGTGCGTGCAGACCCACTCATGGGGGGGTATGGGCATACCTGTTTTCGGGGGTGGGGGGATTTGCAGGCAGACCCGCTGATCTCGGGGGGGGGGGGGGGGGTGTTGCGTGCAGACCCGCTGCTCACTCATCTGTTGGCTGTGGTGTATAATGGTGGATGGTGGGCTTGTGCTGTAGCACTGACTGTGGGCGGGGGCGGTGTTATCAAAGGGGGTGGTGGTGTGCATAACGCTGGTCTATCCCAGGGGGATGTCCCCACCCAGCGTTATATACAGGGAATGAGTGACAGATCTGCCTAAATATATAATATTTACATAATATGTGAGAGAGGGTGGGTTTCTTTGTTGAACCCTGTAATTGCAGAACCTGTCTGTTTTTAAAAAAAATCTTATATATTATAGATATTTTATATGTCACAATGATTGGCCTGACTAGGCCTCTTATATGACTTATATTAAGTCTCTTAACACTTTCTTTACATTTTGCATGTTTTTTTCATTATAGTTGTCACAACAGTCGCGTTGCCATGGAGCCCAAATCGAGGCTTGGCTCTCCTGTGTGGTTACCCTATCAGCGCAGCAGGAAGATGGTGAGGTCAGTAGGATGTGGCCGGAGTGCTTGAAGACGACGGTCCCATCTAGGTCACATCATCAAGGACGTGGCGCAATGGAGGACGAAGCAGGAGAAGCCTGAGCTGGCGTTGGACTCCACAGGTGAGCGCAATTGTGTACACGTGTGAGAAGGGGTGGGTTCCTTTATTGAGCATTTAAGCATTGCACTGTTATTGTATCACTTATCCCTGAGGACGGGGTGAGGGCCCGAAACAGGTTGGACACCTGATAATAAATTCACAAGATTGCTGAAATCCGAGAGTGCCACCTCATCTCTGCCAATCGGGAAGACGGAGGCAGAAGCACTCAGACTGGTACAATGTATATGTGTGGATAACATATTGTAACTTTTTGAGGTTATACCCCTTTGTCAGGTGTGAACAGTGGTGGATTCAGGGGGGCACGTGCCCCCCCTGTAATTTATTTATTTTGTAGCTGAGGGGCAGGGCTTTCCAACGAGCCCAGCCCCGTGTCTCTAGCCCCCCGGGAACCAGAGATATCGCTTGGCAAAGCTGTAACTTTTTTTCCCCCTAGGATAATATGGGACTCGTCAATTTCTGACCCCCACCCGGTTCCGACAGCTGCCAGTTTCCTCCCTGGCATCATAGAAGCTTGTGGTTGATCTCATTCAATTCCAAATCGCTGGCCCTTTAATATGATACCATGGTCCACATGGGTCAATTGGTTCCAGAGATATTGCGTGTAAACCGATTTTTTTTTTATTTTTGAAATGTAATTTCATGGCTGTTCTTGTACTTTGAGGGCAGATTACTCTGCAACCAAACGTTCCAATTTCACTGGACCAAAATCATAACTTAACGTGTAATGGACATTATGGTGTAAATGTTTGATGCACGCCTTTGGTGGACAATGTCCCTGCTTATGAAGCGTACTGTAAATTTTGCCTTAATCTGTGTGGCATTATGTGAATTTTGACACAATCCATGTGGCATTATTTGAATTTTTGCTCAATCCATGTGGCATCATGTGTAACTGGCAAGTATAATGGGGTCTAGTATTTTGTTGCATAATGTGTAGAAGTTGTACACTACATTCAAGCACACGCCCCCTGTTGAGTGGCCACACAACCTTTTCCAGAGCGCGCCTTCGTGTCACACGCCGCCGCGGTGGTACACGGCAGGTACTGTACTCACCTGCCCGTGTCCGCCGCCGGCTGGCGTGTGTCGGCCTCCATGTCAGGTGAGACGGCAGGCAGAGGCAGTGTTGGAAGGCAGCATGGGAATCTGCAGCATGGTCCTGCTCTAAGGCTATAGATGCCGGGAGGCCAGCTCCGCCATCTTGCTTGAGGGCAAAAAGGGGATTGGGCCAGGTCAGGTATTCTCACCTGTTTCACTGTGACAGCCAATGGCAGCCGCCCTCTTTGCATAAAGGGGATCTGCCTAGGTAGCTCAGTGTCAGTGCAAAGAGTCTTCTGTGCCGTGCACTTCCTGGAAGGCTCCTGACTCATTGTGCCCTTGCTATTCCCGCTGTGCCTGTCAGCTTGCGATTGGCTATTTGACCCCATCGCTCATTCCAGTCACGCTGGTTGCCAGCTTCTCCCTGGTACTCTTGGGTGCTCCCTCCTGGATTCCTAACTCCGGTCCTGCTCCTGGATCTTCCAAGAATCCGTCTCCAGCATCCACAGATCTCAGCCATTCCTCATCATTGTACTCTGGATATTCCTCATCATTGTACTCTGGATATTCCTCATCATTGTTATCTGGATATTCCTCATCATTGTTATCTGGACATTCCTCATCATTGTTATCTGGACATTCTTTATCATTGCTACTCATTATTATTATTTTGCCTGCCTTTATCTCAAAGAAGTATTTCAGTCCCTGTATGACATCATTCATTAAACCCGCTCGTTTTAACCCTACTGCTACTGCTTCCTCTCCAGGCCCTGTGCATCACAAGACCCCATTTGAATCTTCAACCGTGACACTTCGGTGCGCGCACA
The DNA here is from genome assembly GCF_055691185.1 of Crinia signifera. NCBI lineage: Eukaryota > Metazoa > Chordata > Amphibia > Anura > Myobatrachidae > Crinia > Crinia signifera. The sequence goes on from NC_139226.1 coordinate 74,706,797, forward strand.
ACTACATCCTTCACTTTTTTCGCCATGGTGGGCCTGCATACTTTAAATGCCAGGGCCTATTTTTAATCCCATTCCCACCCTCTCTCTGCCGCTCTCTTAGCATGTACACTGGCACCACTAACACTGCCCCTCCCACACCTAAACCCTTTTTTATCATGGTGCCCCCCCAGTCATTTTATCCTGGATCCGCCCCTGGGTGTGAACAACATACAGATGTAGCCATGTTCGTGGCAGTGATGGGATGCAGGTTTACATTAGCTAGAGCCAAGGGTACTGAGCTTCAGGTGCGTCGCTGGTGCCACAGATGTGCCAGTGTGGCTACTTCTCTATATGTCACATGGAAGTTGCCAAAATGTATGCATAAACAGGTGGCACAGGTCTTGTAGGGAAGAATGCACAGCACAAACAGTGTGTTCTGAACATAATATATATAACATTTTATTTGGCTAGCCAGTGTTCCAGTTGCTGTTTGCCAATAGCTGTTACAAAGTTTGTGCATAGTGTTTGTGGGAATATAAATACTATGTGGGAAATACATTGTAAAACAGAAATTGCCCTGTAGTTTCTTTGCCAAACCACATATTGTACAGAGAGAGAAATTCAACTCACATTCTGCTACTTATGTCTGGATTGTGCCAGTTATAGCCTGAAGAAATCAGCACTGTTGTTGATCCTGCCGTTTGTGAATGATGGTGAAGGCGCACACATATGTAAATGTGGCCCAGACCTCTCATACATAGGAGCGAAGAAATGCAGGGAATTGGGTGGGCAGCTGACATCCAGCTACAGTATTGTCAGCTGTCCGCCTCCTATATGTGCGTCAGGACTACATTAGCATATGTACACTCAGCATTTTAATGGGAACGCCCATGAAACGCAGGGCGTACACATATGCTAATGCCCTAGCCCAGCACCCCAAGCCCCTCTCCACCCCCCGCTTGCAAAGGCTGGGAGCATGCACTCGGCAAGCAGACTACTTGCCGAGTTTGCATGCACCCAGCATATACACATATGCAGAAATGCTGCTGCGCATATGCAAAACATTGGTCCCCATGTGAACGATCGGTCCCTGCAAATGAACCAGAATAAGGTCCTAAAGATGGACCTGTAGAAGTACTGAAAAAATCCCTAAAAGCAGGGGGATATTGCTTATAAGGGTGATACATTGTAAGAAAACCCCTATACAGTATGTGGATTGATGTATGTTTTGTAAAAGGTAGTTTACGGTAAAATGCTAATTTAACTACCTGAGTTTTACAGTAGTATTTTAACTATTTTGTATGGTTTTCCACTATGGTGTTTCCCGTCTTGTGATCTCTTTTAGAGGTATTATGGACAGGGCTGCCATCAAAAATTGTGGGGCCCAGAACTAAGAAAATAGGCAGGGCCCCCTTACCCTTTGTAAAACCCCTGGTGTGCCTGGTGAGACCTTTGGTGTCCACATCACTGGCTGTACTACTCATCCTCTATATCAGGGCTGGGCAACACCGGCCCTCCAGATGTTAATGAACTACACATCCCAGGATGCTTTGCATTAGTTTTGCTATGTGGCCATGCTGAAACTGATACAAGGCATGCTGGGATGTGTAGTTCATCAACATCTGGTGTTGCCCAGCCCTGCTCTATATTGATAAATATATTTGTATATTATTACTACAGGAGGAGGATATCATTCTTAAAAGGACTATGGGGTCATTCTGGTTCATTCGGTTCCCCTTGCGGGGGAACAATGTTTTTTGACTAGGTATGTGCTTAATGATTTATGTGCATGTGCAGGGTTTTCAGGCGAACGGCCTCTGCGACTTGCATAGTCACTGAGCCATTCGCACATAACAATAGCCTGGGGCGTGGGGCAGCGGACTTGAGTCGTGCCCATGAGAACACCCAGTATTTAATGGGTGTCCCCATTGAAATTTGGGTTGTGACGCAGAGTGCCAGAGGCAGGGGGGTGACGTCACATGACATCATCCGCCCACTCTGTCTCGGAATGCCCGCAAATATAAGTCAGTCTCCACTGAAGTCAGTATATTATTATATTTGCAAGCCATTCGTGACACAGCCATTCACATGGTTGCAAGGGTGGTGGGAGGGGTGGGGGGTTCGGTAGGGCAGGCACTCTGGAACTCGGTAAGTTGCGAGCTTCGAACCTTACCGAGTCAACCAAAATGAGGGCCTATGTTATGATGAGTGATTAACTGCATATTTCTTGAACTATCATCACTTTATTCATTCATACATCTAAATATAATATTTAATACTGTACCTTAGAAGAAAACAGCTGAATATTTTTGATACCTTAGTTACAGTATTGTATGTTTTTCTGTGATTGGTGGTCATGGTTTATTGAGCTGCACTTTACTGTGTGGATACCATATTATTTATCTGTATGTTGACTTACTCGTAAATCTGGTACACAAGCTTATTGTAGGCTATAAATAAGGCTGATAAGTTAGGATTACAGCATGATAAGCAAGGCAAACATGATGTTCGAAGGGTGTCTGCTAACTACCTTTCCTAATAGGCAAAATAAAAACCTTAACAAAACCAAGTGCAGAAACATGTTTGGATTCTCAGAATGTACAACAAGTTCTGAAATGGAAATTCTAAGGAACATTCCCTTATAGGTAAAGAATTCCAAAAGTTCACGGTAAGTGCAAAGTCAATGTTCCAAGGCTGGGTTACTACTTGCTCAGCAAATCTCTGAAATTAACTGTATGAATATGCAATGTCCATCTCAGCTATAGCATATAACATAAACCTTTCATAATGATTAATTCATTGATTAACTATTTGATATTAGTATTCTTTTTGTTATAATTATTTTTTTTTATGGTGCTACAAGGGATCCGCAGCATCCAATCAGAGAGTACATACACAAATAGGCAAAAGAGAACACGGGGGTTTATTCTAGTTCATTCTTTCTGACAAAATCCTTCTTAGATGGACAAAACCATGTGCACTGCAGGGGGGCAGATGTAACATGTGCAGAGAGAATTAGATTTGGGGGAGTTATTTTGTTTCTGTGCAGGGAAAATACTGACTGCATGATTTTACACTTCAATATAGATCTCACTTTGAAGTAAAACCCCACCCAAATCTAATTCTCTCTGCACAAGTTACATCTGCCCCACCCGCAGTGCACATGGTTTTGTCCATCTAAGAAGGATTTTGTCAGAAAGAATGGACTAGAATAACCCCCAGCGCCTCCGCTCGCCCGGCAGTCTCCTCTGTAGTTCTTCCGGCGGTTGCCGGGTTACCTCGACGCCGTCGCGTCATCAGCCGGGAGCTTCCGGCAGGCAGTCAGGCTGCCGGCGTACAACCCCTTCCTCCCCTGCCGCAGCGGTTGCCAAGGCGACGGGGGACGCCTGGCGGCCGCAGGGAGGAAGGGGTGTGCATGACGCCGCACGCAGCGTCAGGGTAGCGCTTGGCGCGCTATTTAAACTTGGTTGCTGGGGCACTCAGACGCCGGCTATAGCTCTAGATTTGGCGTCCTGAGTGTTTCCGGTTCCAGGCTCCTGCTCACTCGTGGTTCCTGTTTCCAGTCCCTGTTCCTGGCTGCCTCCAGGATCCTTGCTTGTGTCTGCCTGCCGATCTCTTGGTTTTCAGATAAGTTGGGAGATTCTCACTCCTTGCCTCCCTTATTGTCATTTATCTTTTGTATCATCATATTGTGTATTGTTACACCCGTCAGCAGTTCTTATTGTGTCAGCACATTGTGTATTGTTACACCCGTCAGCAGTTCTTATTGTGTCAGCATATTGTGTATTGTTACACCCGTCAGCAGTTCTTATTGTGTCAGCATATTGTGTATTGTTACACCCGTCAGCAGGTCTGATTGTGTCAGCATACCGTGTATTGTTACTCTTGCTCTGCATCTGGGTACACCTCGTGTATAGTGATACCGGTCAGTTTGGCCACGGTACATTGTCTTGCCTGTTGCCCACAGCATTAGCACCGCGGGTCCCAGCCCAGTCCGCTATCCACTGACACCCCCCTCCGTGGGGCAGGGTGGTTCTCGCCTCTTTGGTTTGTTAGGTAGATTTCCCCTTGTTTACCTCCGGCCTTGGCGGCTGCGTTGTCACTAGTAAGACCAGGTGGCATCGGGGTGGGAGCATGACTAACGGGCTCCCACGAACGCGGCTATTATTGGTGAAGGTTAGCTTAGCACGCATCCGCCAACTCCAAGGGGTGACAACGGAGTTAGGGTAGGCGAGATCTCCCTGTTCCTAACATTATAGCCGGCCCATACTTCACCCAACTTCTAGTCAGCCATTATGGATCCGGCCCAGCAGGCTGCTAATCACGCTCTGGCGGGGCAGATGCATACTCTTACTCAAGAGCTTCAGAAGTTTACCCTCCGGGTAAACTCACAAGAGGAACGGGTACAAGGGGTCTTATCCTCATCTAGAAACCCCGAACCCAAGTTGAGTCTCCCGAACCGGTTTTCCGGGGAACGTTCCCAGTTTTTTAACTTTAGAGAGTCGTGTAAACTTTATTTCAAACTCCGCCCGGCCTCCTCCGGCGTGGAATCCCAGCGTGTGGGAATGGTCATCTCCCTGTTACAAGGAGACCCTCAGACCTGGGCGTTTGGCCTTCCCGCAGGGTCCGAGGCCCTTACCTCTGTGAATGCTTTTTTTTCTGCCATGGGGTTGCTTTACGACGACCCAGACCGTGCTGCCTCAGCCGAAGCCAACCTGAGGGCACTACGGCAGGGTCAGAGTAACGCAGAGGCTTATTGTACCCAATTCAGGAGGTGGGCCATTGACTCTGGTTGGAATGACCCAGCACTCCGTAGCCAGTTTCGCATTGGTTTATCTGAAACGTTAAAAGATGCATTGGTTCACTACCCTACCCCGACCTCCCTGGATGAAATTATGGAGTTAGCCATCAAGGTAGATCGGAGGTTCCGGGAACGCCAGAGGGAGAGGGTCTCCGGGGTATATCCCTCCACATCACTGGGGGAGACCTCGGAGGTTGTCTGTGACGAACCCATGCAAATTGGGGCTACACGTTTATCTGCCGCAGAAAAGAATCGTAGGAGGCTCAAGGGTCTCTGTCTGTATTGTGGAGGTCAGGGTCACCGTGCAGTGGTCTGTCCGTTGAAGGCGGGAAAAGACAGGGCCTAGGTGGGTTTGGGGAAACTCACTTGGGCCTATCTTGTTTTCCTCCCCTAGACTCGATCATTATTCAGGTTTCTGTCACTTGTAATAACTACACTGTCGCTACCGCTGCCTTTGTTGATTGCGGTGCAGCCGGCAATTTTATTGACAGGGGGCTGGTTTGTTCGTTGGGACTCAAACCCATTTCCCTGGTCAATTCCTTGTCGGTTTGTGGCCTGGATGGTCAGCCACTCGCCAACGGCAGTGTTACCGCGTGCACCCCTTCTCTCCAGCTTTCGGTGGGGGCTCTTCATTCGGAAGAGATTTCTTTTCTGTTGTTTCACTGTCCGCTCACGCCACTCGTCCTGGGGTTACCATGGCTTAGGAAGCACAATCCCAGTATCGACTGGACCACAGGAGAAATCATACGTTGGGGCTCTTCCTGTTCTGATCATTGTCTCTCTCTTCCTCTTCGTCTTGTCCTTCCCGTTTTTTTCTTCTTTACCCATACCCTACAGAGACTTTGCCGATGTGTTTTCCAAGAAGGAAGCTGATACGTTGCCCCCTCACCGTCCCTTTGATTGTGCTATAGACTTAGTTCCCAATGACAGATTGCCCAAGGGACGTCTATATGCCCTCTCAGAACCTGAATCCCAGGCCATGGATTCATACATAAAAGAGAGTCTTGAAAAGGGATTCATTCGTCCTTCTAAATCTCCTGTAGGTGCAGGGTTTTTTTTGTTGAAAAAAAAGATGGATCTTTGCGTCCCTGCATAGACTATAGGGCCTTGAACAAAATTACTGTAAAAAATTCCTATCCGTTACCACTCATCTCTGTTTTGTTTGATCAAATCCGGGAAGCGGTGGTGTTTTCCAAGATTGATCTTAGAGGAGCATATAACCTCATCAGGATTAGAAAGGGAGATGAGTGGAAGACAGCCTTTAACACACATTCAGGTCACTACGAATATCTTGTGATGCCGTTCGGCTTGGCCAACGCTCCTGCAGTTTTTCAGGATTTCATCAATGAAGTACTCCGGCCGTACCTGGGGGTATTTGCTGTGGTTTACTTAGACGACATTTTGATTTTTTCCAAGTCACTTTCTGAACATCGGCAACACGTCCGCCTGATCCTTCAGAAGTTGCGTGAAAATCAATTATACGCCAAACTCGAAAAGTGTGAATTCGAAATTGCTCAAGTCTCTTTTCTGGGTTATGTCATCTCTCCAAAGGGTTTTTCCATGGACCCCAGCAAGGTTCAAGCCATCATGTCCTGGGCTCGTCCAAACAATCTCAAGGCCATCCAAAGATTCTTAGGATTCTCCAATTATTATCGGAGATTCATCCGGTCCTTTTCTGACATTGTTGCCCCCATTGTGGAACTGACTCGCAAGGGAGCCAATCCTGAAATTTGGTCCCCACAGGCCGTTGAGTCCTTTCATCAGTTAAAAAAGGCCTTCTGCTCAGCTCCTGTCTTACATCACCCAGATCCCAGAATTCCTTTCATTGTGGAGGTTGACGCATCGGATGTAGGGGCTGGAGCTGTCCTTTCTCAGAAGGACATTCGTGATCAGAAAATTCATCCTTGCGCCTTCTTCTCCCGTAAGTTCTCCTCAGCCGAAAGGAACTATGATGTCGGGAATCGTGAATTGTTGGCCATTAAGTGGGCCTTTGAGGAGTGGCGTCATTGGTTAGAAGGGGCCAAACACATCATCACTGTGATTACCGACCATAAAAACTTAGCCTACATCGAGTCTGCTAAACGATTAAACCCACGACAAGCCCGGTGGGCGTTGTTCTTTACCAGGTTTCAATTCATCATTACATTCAGACCCGGCCCCAAAAATGTCAAAGCTGATGCATTATCTCGTAGTTTCCAGACTTGTCAGAGCGCTGGACTCAAAGATACACCCATTGTCCCGTCTTCTGTCATTTTTGCGGGTCTGACTCAGGACTTGGCCTCCCGTGTCCTGGCTTCCCAGCCTTCTGCTCCTCAGGGGACTCCACATAATAGACTGTTTATTCCTAAACACCTCAGAAAATTGGTCCTCAAAGACTTTCATTCCAGTAGGGTCACTGGACACCCTGGCGTTACCAAGACCCTTGAGCACTTGTCTAGGGCGGTTTGGTGGCCCACCATAAAACAGGATGTTGCTCTGTTTATCTCTTCTTGTCCGGTATGTGCTCGACATAAATCTCCCAGATCATCACCAGTGGGTACTCTCCTGCCGTTGTTCATTCCAGAAAGGCCATGGTCCCATATTTCTATGGACTTCATTGTCGATCTTCCTTCTTCTTCTCGTTTTACCACCATTTGGGTCACGGTCGACCGCTTTAGCAAGATGGCACATTTTATTCCCTTGCGTAAACTCCCCACTGCTAAAGAGTTGGCACAGCTCTTTATCTCGCATATTTTCAGACTCCATGGCCTTCCCTTGGATATAGTTTCTGACAGGGGATCTCAGTTTGTGGCCAGGTTCTGGAGAAGTTTTTGTTCCGGTTTAGGAATACAGGTCAGTCTTTCCTCCGGGCATCACCCACAGTCCAACGGGCAGACCGAAAGGGTCAATCAGGCATTGGAGCAATATTTACGCTGCTTCGTCTCCAAATGTCAGAGCATTTGGGCCGAACTGGTACCTTTGGCAGAATTTGCTTATAACAACTCTTATCATGCGGCCTCCAAGAGCTCGCCTTTTTTGTGTAATTTCGGGTTCCATCCCAAGTGCAACTCCTTCTTTGTTCCAAGGGATTCCTCTCGGCCGCCCTTCTCCACAGTGTCCTTCCTTAGGAAGTCGTGGCAAAAGGTTCATTTGGCTCTGAGGCAATCTTCAGCACGTTCAAAAAAAATTTTTGACAAACATAGGAGACCATGTTTTTTCCGAGTGGGGCAAAAGGTGTGGTTGTCTACTCGCCACATTAAGCTTCGCCAGAGATGTCTAAAATTAGGGCCCAGGTTCATCGGTCCATTTTTGATCACTGCTCAAGTCAATCCGGTGGCATTTAGGTTGCAGCTCCCCAGAGCACTGCGGATCAATAATGTCTTTCATTGTTCTCTTCTTAAACCAGCCTCGATGGCTTCCCAATCAGGGCCTGCTCCTAACCGCAAACCAGTCCTCATTCAAGGGCACAAAGAATTCATAGTAGAGCAGATATTGGATTCCAAGGTTGTTCGGGGTCAACTGAAATTTTTGGTCCATTGGAAGGGGTTCGGAGAAGAGGAGAGGTCTTGGGTGCCTGAGCGATTGTTACATGCGCCCAGGCTCAAAGCAGAGTTCTTTAAGACCTTCCCGTTCAAACCTGGTTCTAAGGGTTCGGTGACCCCTCCTCAAGGGGGGGTACTGTTAGGAGCTGCACGGGCAGCGCCTCCGCTCGCCCGGCAGTCTCCTCTGTAGTTCTTCCGGCGGTTGCCGGGTTACCTCGACGCCGTCGCGTCATCAGCCGGGAGCTTCCGGCAGGCATTCAGGCTGCCGGCGTACAACCCCTTCCTCCCCTGCCGCAGCGGTTGCCAAGGCGACGGGGGACGCCTGGCGGCCGCAGGGAGGAAGGGGTGTGCATGACGCCGCACGCAGCGTCAGGGTAGCGCTTGGCGCGCTATTTAAACTTGGTTGCTGGGGCACTCAGACGCCGGCTATAGCTCTAGATTTGGCATCCTGAGTGTTTCCGGTTCCAGGCTCCTGCTCACTCGTGGTTCCTGTTTCCAGTCCCTGTTCCTGGCTGCCTCCAGGATCCTTGCTTGTGTCTGCCTGCCGATCTCTTGGTTTTCAGATAAGTTGGGAGATTCTCACTCCTTGCCTCCCTTATTGTCATTTATCTTTTGTATCATCATATTGTGTATTGTTACACCCGTCAGCAGTTCTTATTGTGTCAGCACATTGTGTATTGTTACACCCGTCAGCAGTTCTTATTGTGTCAGCATATTGTGTATTGTTACACCCGTCAGCAGTTCTTATTGTGTCAGCACATTGTGTATTGTTACACCCGTCAGCAGTTCTTATTGTGTCAGCATATTGTGTATTGTTACACCCGTCAGCAGTTCTTATTGTGTCAGCATATTGTGTATTGTTACACCCGTCAGCAGGTCTGATTGTGTCAGCATACCGTGTATTGTTACTCTTGCTCTGCATCTGGGTACACCTCGTGTATAGTGATACCGGTCAGTTTGGCCACGGTACATTGTCTTGCCTGTTGCCCACAGCATTAGCACCGCGGGTCCCAGCCCAGTCCGCTATCCACTGACACCCCCCTCCGTGGGGCAGGGTGGTTCTCGCCTCTTTGGTTTGTTAGGTAGATTTCCCCTTGTTTACCTCCGGCCTTGGCGGCTGCGTTGTCACTAGTAAGACCAGGTGGCATCGGGGTGGGAGCATGACTAACGGGCTCCCACGAACGCGGCTATTATTGGTGAAGGTTAGCTTAGCACGCATCCGCCAACTCCAAGGGGTGACAACGGAGTTAGGGTAGGCGAGATCTCCCTGTTCCTAACATTATAGCCGGCCCATACTTCACCCAACTTCTAGTCAGCCATTATGGATCCGGCCCAGCAGGCTGCTAATCACGCTCTGGCGGGGCAGATGCATACTCTTACTCAAGAGCTTCAGAAGTTTACCCTCCGGGTAAACTCACAAGAGGAACGGGTACAAGGGGTCTTATCCTCATCTAGAAACCCCGAACCCAAGTTGAGTCTCCCGAACCGGTTTTCCGGGGAACGTTCCCAGTTTTTTAACTTTAGAGAGTCGTGTAAACTTTATTTCAAACTCCGCCCGGCCTCCTCCGGCGTGGAATCCCAGCGTGTGGGAATGGTCATCTCCCTGTTACAAGGAGACCCTCAGACCTGGGCGTTTGGCCTTCCCGCAGGGTCCGAGGCCCTTACCTCTGTGAATGCTTTTTTTTCTGCCATGGGGTTGCTTTACGACGACCCAGACCGTGCTGCCTCAGCCGAAGCCAACCTGAGGGCACTACGGCAGGGTCAGAGTAACGCAGAGGCTTATTGTACCCAATTCAGGAGGTGGGCCATTGACTCTGGTTGGAATGACCCAGCACTCCGTAGCCAGTTTCGCATTGGTTTATCTGAAACGTTAAAAGATGCATTGGTTCACTACCCTACCCCGACCTCCCTGGATGAAATTATGGAGTTAGCCATCAAGGTAGATCGGAGGTTCCGGGAACGCCAGAGGGAGAGGGTCTCCGGGGTATATCCCTCCACATCACTGGGGGAGACCTCGGAGGTTGTCTGTGACGAACCCATGCAAATTGGGGCTACACGTTTATCTGCCGCAGAAAAGAATCGTAGGAGGCTCAAGGGTCTCTGTCTGTATTGTGGAGGTCAGGGTCACCGTGCAGTGGTCTGTCCGTTGAAGGCGGGAAAAGACAGGGCCTAGGTGGGTTTGGGGAAACTCACTTGGGCCTATCTTGTTTTCCTCCCCTAGACTCGATCATTATTCAGGTTTCTGTCACTTGTAATAACTACACTGTCGCTACCGCTGCCTTTGTTGATTGCGGTGCAGCCGGCAATTTTATTGACAGGGGGCTGGTTTGTTCGTTGGGACTCAAACCCATTTCCCTGGTCAATTCCTTGTCGGTTTGTGGCCTGGATGGTCAGCCACTCGCCAACGGCAGTGTTACCGCGTGCACCCCTTCTCTCCAGCTTTCGGTGGGGGCTCTTCATTCGGAAGAGATTTCTTTTCTGTTGTTTCACTGTCCGCTCACGCCACTCGTCCTGGGGTTACCATGGCTTAGGAAGCACAATCCCAGTATCGACTGGACCACAGGAGAAATCATACGTTGGGGCTCTTCCTGTTCTGATCATTGTCTCTCTCTTCCTCTTCGTCTTGTCCTTCCCGTTTTTTTCTTCTTTACCCATACCCTACAGAGACTTTGCCGATGTGTTTTCCAAGAAGGAAGCTGATACGTTGCCCCCTCACCGTCCCTTTGATTGTGCTATAGACTTAGTTCCCAATGACAGATTGCCCAAGGGACGTCTATATGCCCTCTCAGAACCTGAATCCCAGGCCATGGATTCATACATAAAAGAGAGTCTTGAAAAGGGATTCATTCGTCCTTCTAAATCTCCTGTAGGTGCAGGGTTTTTTTTGTTGAAAAAAAAGATGGATCTTTGCGTCCCTGCATAGACTATAGGGCCTTGAACAAAATTACTGTAAAAAATTCCTATCCGTTACCACTCATCTCTGTTTTGTTTGATCAAATCCGGGAAGCGGTGGTGTTTTCCAAGATTGATCTTAGAGGAGCATATAACCTCATCAGGATTAGAAAGGGAGATGAGTGGAAGACAGCCTTTAACACACATTCAGGTCACTACGAATATCTTGTGATGCCGTTCGGCTTGGCCAACGCTCCTGCAGTTTTTCAGGATTTCATCAATGAAGTACTCCGGCCGTACCTGGGGGTATTTGCTGTGGTTTACTTAGACGACATTTTGATTTTTTCCAAGTCACTTTCTGAACATCGGCAACACGTCCGCCTGATCCTTCAGAAGTTGCGTGAAAATCAATTATACGCCAAACTCGAAAAGTGTGAATTCGAAATTGCTCAAGTCTCTTTTCTGGGTTATGTCATCTCTCCAAAGGGTTTTTCCATGGACCCCAGCAAGGTTCAAGCCATCATGTCCTGGGCTCGTCCAAACAATCTCAAGGCCATCCAAAGATTCTTAGGATTCTCCAATTATTATCGGAGATTCATCCGGTCCTTTTCTGACATTGTTGCCCCCATTGTGGAACTGACTCGCAAGGGAGCCAATCCTGAAATTTGGTCCCCACAGGCCGTTGAGTCCTTTCATCAGTTAAAAAAGGCCTTCTGCTCAGCTCCTGTCTTACATCACCCAGATCCCAGAATTCCTTTCATTGTGGAGGTTGACGCATCGGATGTAGGGGCTGGAGCTGTCCTTTCTCAGAAGGACATTCGTGATCAGAAAATTCATCCTTGCGCCTTCTTCTCCCGTAAGTTCTCCTCAGCCGAAAGGAACTATGATGTCGGGAATCGTGAATTGTTGGCCATTAAGTGGGCCTTTGAGGAGTGGCGTCATTGGTTAGAAGGGGCCAAACACATCATCACTGTGATTACCGACCATAAAAACTTAGCCTACATCGAGTCTGCTAAACGATTAAACCCACGACAAGCCCGGTGGGCGTTGTTCTTTACCAGGTTTCAATTCATCATTACATTCAGACCCGGCCCCAAAAATGTCAAAGCTGATGCATTATCTCGTAGTTTCCAGACTTGTCAGAGCGCTGGACTCAAAGATACACCCATTGTCCCGTCTTCTGTCATTTTTGCGGGTCTGACTCAGGACTTGGCCTCCTGCTTCCCAGCCTTCTGCTCCTCAGGGGACTCCACATAATAGACTGTTTATTCCTAAACACCTCAGAAAATTGGTCCTCAAAGACTTTCATTCCAGTAGGGTCACTGGACACCCTGGCGTTACCAAGACCCTTGAGCACTTGTCTAGGGCGGTTTGGTGGCCCACCATAAAACAGGATGTTGCTCTGTTTATCTCTTCTTGTCCGGTATGTGCTCGACATAAATCTCCCAGATCATCACCAGTGGGTACTCTCCTGCCGTTGTTCATTCCAGAAAGGCCATGGTCCCATATTTCTATGGACTTCATTGTCGATCTTCCTTCTTCTTCTCGTTTTACCACCATTTGGGTCACGGTCGACCGCTTTAGCAAGATGGCACATTTTATTCCCTTGCGTAAACTCCCCACTGCTAAAGAGTTGGCACAGCTCTTTATCTCGCATATTTTCAGACTCCATGGCCTTCCCTTGGATATAGTTTCTGACAGGGGATCTCAGTTTGTGGCCAGGTTCTGGAGAAGTTTTTGTTCCGGTTTAGGAATACAGGTCAGTCTTTCCTCCGGGCATCACCCACAGTCCAACGGGCAGACCGAAAGGGTCAATCAGGCATTGGAGCAATATTTACGCTGCTTCGTCTCCAAATGTCAGAGCATTTGGGCCGAACTGGTACCTTTGGCAGAATTTGCTTATAACAACTCTTATCATGCGGCCTCCAAGAGCTCGCCTTTTTTGTGTAATTTCGGGTTCCATCCCAAGTGCAACTCCTTCTTTGTTCCAAGGGATTCCTCTCGGCCGCCCTTCTCCACAGTGTCCTTCCTTAGGAAGTCGTGGCAAAAGGTTCATTTGGCTCTGAGGCAATCTTCAGCACGTTCAAAAAAAATTTTTGACAAACATAGGAGACCATGTTTTTTCCGAGTGGGGCAAAAGGTGTGGTTGTCTACTCGCCACATTAAGCTTCGCCAGAGATGTCTAAAATTAGGGCCCAGGTTCATCGGTCCATTTTTGATCACTGCTCAAGTCAATCCGGTGGCATTTAGGTTGCAGCTCCCCAGAGCACTGCGGATCAATAATGTCTTTCATTGTTCTCTTCTTAAACCAGCCTCGATGGCTTCCCAATCAGGGCCTGCTCCTAACCGCAAACCAGTCCTCATTCAAGGGCACAAAGAATTCATAGTAGAGCAGATATTGGATTCCAAGGTTGTTCGGGGTCAACTGAAATTTTTGGTCCATTGGAAGGGGTTCGGAGAAGAGGAGAGGTCTTGGGTGCCTGAGCGATTGTTACATGCGCCCAGGCTCAAAGAACCTGGTTCTAAGGGTTCGGTGACCCCTCCTCAAGGGGGGGTACTGTTAGGAGCTGCACGGGCAGCGCCTCCGCTCGCCCGGCAGTCTCCTCTGTAGTTCTTCCGGCGGTTGCCGGGTTACCTCGACGCCGTCGCGTCATCAGCCGGGAGCTTCCGGCAGGCATTCAGGCTGCCGGCGTACAACCCCTTCCTCCCCTGCCGCAGCGGTTGCCAAGGCGACGGGGGACGCCTGGCGGCCGCAGGGAGGAAGGGGTGTGCATGACGCCGCACGCAGCGTCAGGGTAGCGCTTGGCGCGCTATTTAAACTTGGTTGCTGGGGCACTCAGACGCCGGCTATAGCTCTAGATTTGGCATCCTGAGTGTTTCCGGTTCCAGGCTCCTGCTCACTCGTGGTTCCTGTTTCCAGTCCCTGTTCCTGGCTGCCTCCAGGATCCTTGCTTGTGTCTGCCTGCCGATCTCTTGGTTTTCAGATAAGTTGGGAGATTCTCACTCCTTGCCTCCCTTATTGTCATTTATCTTTTGTATCATCATATTGTGTATTGTTACACCCATCAGCAGTTCTTATTGTGTCAGCACATTGTGTATTGTTACACCCGTCAGCAGTTCTTATTGTGTCAGCATATTGTGTATTGTTACACCCGTCAGCAGTTCTTATTGTGTCAGCACATTGTGTATTGTTACACCCGTCAGCAGTTCTTATTGTGTCAGCATATTGTGTATTGTTACACCCGTCAGCAGTTCTTATTGTGTCAGCATATTGTGTATTGTTACACCCGTCAGCAGGTCTGATTGTGTCAGCATACCGTGTATTGTTACTCTTGCTCTGCATCTGGGTACACCTCGTGTATAGTGATACCGGTCAGTTTGGCCACGGTACATTGTCTTGCCTGTTGCCCACAGCATTAGCACCGCGGGTCCCAGCCCAGTCCGCTATCCACTGACACCCCCCTCCGTGGGGCAGGGTGGTTCTCGCCTCTTTGGTTTGTTAGGTAGATTTCCCCTTGTTTACCTCCGGCCTTGGCGGCTGCGTTGTCACTAGTAAGACCAGGTGGCATCGGGGTGGGAGCATGACTAACGGGCTCCCACGAACGCGGCTATTATTGGTGAAGGTTAGCTTAGCACGCATCCGCCAACTCCAAGGGGTGACAACGGAGTTAGGGTAGGCGAGATCTCCCTGTTCCTAACATTATAGCCGGCCCATACTTCACCCAACTTCTAGTCAGCCATTATGGATCCGGCCCAGCAGGCTGCTAATCACGCTCTGGCGGGGCAGATGCATACTCTTACTCAAGAGCTTCAGAAGTTTACCCTCCGGGTAAACTCACAAGAGGAACGGGTACAAGGGGTCTTATCCTCATCTAGAAACCCCGAACCCAAGTTGAGTCTCCCGAACCGGTTTTCCGGGGAACGTTCCCAGTTTTTTAACTTTAGAGAGTCGTGTAAACTTTATTTCAAACTCCGCCCGGCCTCCTCCGGCGTGGAATCCCAGCGTGTGGGAATGGTCATCTCCCTGTTACAAGGAGACCCTCAGACCTGGGCGTTTGGCCTTCCCGCAGGGTCCGAGGCCCTTACCTCTGTGAATGCTTTTTTTTCTGCCATGGGGTTGCTTTACGACGACCCAGACCGTGCTGCCTCAGCCGAAGCCAACCTGAGGGCACTACGGCAGGGTCAGAGTAACGCAGAGGCTTATTGTACCCAATTCAGGAGGTGGGCCATTGACTCTGGTTGGAATGACCCAGCACTCCGTAGCCAGTTTCGCATTGGTTTATCTGAAACGTTAAAAGATGCATTGGTTCACTACCCTACCCCGACCTCCCTGGATGAAATTATGGAGTTAGCCATCAAGGTAGATCGGAGGTTCCGGGAACGCCAGAGGGAGAGGGTCTCCGGGGTATATCCCTCCACATCACTGGGGGAGACCTCGGAGGTTGTCTGTGACGAACCCATGCAAATTGGGGCTACACGTTTATCTGCCGCAGAAAAGAATCGTAGGAGGCTCAAGGGTCTCTGTCTGTATTGTGGAGGTCAGGGTCACCGTGCAGTGGTCTGTCCGTTGAAGGCGGGAAAAGACAGGGCCTAGGTGGGTTTGGGGAAACTCACTTGGGCCTATCTTGTTTTCCTCCCCTAGACTCGATCATTATTCAGGTTTCTGTCACTTGTAATAACTACACTGTCGCTACCGCTGCCTTTGTTGATTGCGGTGCAGCCGGCAATTTTATTGACAGGGGGCTGGTTTGTTCGTTGGGACTCAAACCCATTTCCCTGGTCAATTCCTTGTCGGTTTGTGGCCTGGATGGTCAGCCACTCGCCAACGGCAGTGTTACCGCGTGCACCCCTTCTCTCCAGCTTTCGGTGGGGGCTCTTCATTCGGAAGAGATTTCTTTTCTGTTGTTTCACTGTCCGCTCACGCCACTCGTCCTGGGGTTACCATGGCTTAGGAAGCACAATCCCAGTATCGACTGGACCACAGGAGAAATCATACGTTGGGGCTCTTCCTGTTCTGATCATTGTCTCTCTCTTCCTCTTCGTCTTGTCCTTCCCGTTTTTTTCTTCTTTACCCATACCCTACAGAGACTTTGCCGATGTGTTTTCCAAGAAGGAAGCTGATACGTTGCCCCCTCACCGTCCCTTTGATTGTGCTATAGACTTAGTTCCCAATGACAGATTGCCCAAGGGACGTCTATATGCCCTCTCAGAACCTGAATCCCAGGCCATGGATTCATACATAAAAGAGAGTCTTGAAAAGGGATTCATTCGTCCTTCTAAATCTCCTGTAGGTGCAGGGTTTTTTTTGTTGAAAAAAAAGATGGATCTTTGCGTCCCTGCATAGACTATAGGGCCTTGAACAAAATTACTGTAAAAAATTCCTATCCGTTACCACTCATCTCTGTTTTGTTTGATCAAATCCGGGAAGCGGTGGTGTTTTCCAAGATTGATCTTAGAGGAGCATATAACCTCATCAGGATTAGAAAGGGAGATGAGTGGAAGACAGCCTTTAACACACATTCAGGTCACTACGAATATCTTGTGATGCCGTTCGGCTTGGCCAACGCTCCTGCAGTTTTTCAGGATTTCATCAATGAAGTACTCCGGCCGTACCTGGGGGTATTTGCTGTGGTTTACTTAGACGACATTTTGATTTTTTCCAAGTCACTTTCTGAACATCGGCAACACGTCCGCCTGATCCTTCAGAAGTTGCGTGAAAATCAATTATACGCCAAACTCGAAAAGTGTGAATTCGAAATTGCTCAAGTCTCTTTTCTGGGTTATGTCATCTCTCCAAAGGGTTTTTCCATGGACCCCAGCAAGGTTCAAGCCATCATGTCCTGGGCTCGTCCAAACAATCTCAAGGCCATCCAAAGATTCTTAGGATTCTCCAATTATTATCGGAGATTCATCCGGTCCTTTTCTGACATTGTTGCCCCCATTGTGGAACTGACTCGCAAGGGAGCCAATCCTGAAATTTGGTCCCCACAGGCCGTTGAGTCCTTTCATCAGTTAAAAAAGGCCTTCTGCTCAGCTCCTGTCTTACATCACCCAGATCCCAGAATTCCTTTCATTGTGGAGGTTGACGCATCGGATGTAGGGGCTGGAGCTGTCCTTTCTCAGAAGGACATTCGTGATCAGAAAATTCATCCTTGCGCCTTCTTCTCCCGTAAGTTCTCCTCAGCCGAAAGGAACTATGATGTCGGGAATCGTGAATTGTTGGCCATTAAGTGGGCCTTTGAGGAGTGGCGTCATTGGTTAGAAGGGGCCAAACACATCATCACTGTGATTACCGACCATAAAAACTTAGCCTACATCGAGTCTGCTAAACGATTAAACCCACGACAAGCCCGGTGGGCGTTGTTCTTTACCAGGTTTCAATTCATCATTACATTCAGACCCGGCCCCAAAAATGTCAAAGCTGATGCATTATCTCGTAGTTTCCAGACTTGTCAGAGCGCTGGACTCAAAGATACACCCATTGTCCCGTCTTCTGTCATTTTTGCGGGTCTGACTCAGGACTTGGCCTCCCGTGTCCTGGCTTCCCAGCCTTCTGCTCCTCAGGGGACTCCACATAATAGACTGTTTATTCCTAAACACCTCAGAAAATTGGTCCTCAAAGACTTTCATTCCAGTAGGGTCACTGGACACCCTGGCGTTACCAAGACCCTTGAGCACTTGTCTAGGGCGGTTTGGTGGCCCACCATAAAACAGGATGTTGCTCTGTTTATCTCTTCTTGTCCGGTATGTGCTCGACATAAATCTCCCAGATCATCACCAGTGGGTACTCTCCTGCCGTTGTTCATTCCAGAAAGGCCATGGTCCCATATTTCTATGGACTTCATTGTCGATCTTCCTTCTTCTTCTCGTTTTACCACCATTTGGGTCACGGTCGACCGCTTTAGCAAGATGGCACATTTTATTCCCTTGCGTAAACTCCCCACTGCTAAAGAGTTGGCACAGCTCTTTATCTCGCATATTTTCAGACTCCATGGCCTTCCCTTGGATATAGTTTCTGACAGGGGATCTCAGTTTGTGGCCAGGTTCTGGAGAAGTTTTTGTTCCGGTTTAGGAATACAGGTCAGTCTTTCCTCCGGGCATCACCCACAGTCCAACGGGCAGACCGAAAGGGTCAATCAGGCATTGGAGCAATATTTACGCTGCTTCGTCTCCAAATGTCAGAGCATTTGGGCCGAACTGGTACCTTTGGCAGAATTTGCTTATAACAACTCTTATCATGCGGCCTCCAAGAGCTCGCCTTTTTTGTGTAATTTCGGGTTCCATCCCAAGTGCAACTCCTTCTTTGTTCCAAGGGATTCCTCTCGGCCGCCCTTCTCCACAGTGTCCTTCCTTAGGAAGTCGTGGCAAAAGGTTCATTTGGCTCTGAGGCAATCTTCAGCACGTTCAAAAAAAATTTTTGACAAACATAGGAGACCATGTTTTTTCCGAGTGGGGCAAAAGGTGTGGTTGTCTACTCGCCACATTAAGCTTCGCCAGAGATGTCTAAAATTAGGGCCCAGGTTCATCGGTCCATTTTTGATCACTGCTCAAGTCAATCCGGTGGCATTTAGGTTGCAGCTCCCCAGAGCACTGCGGATCAATAATGTCTTTCATTGTTCTCTTCTTAAACCAGCCTCGATGGCTTCCCAATCAGGGCCTGCTCCTAACCGCAAACCAGTCCTCATTCAAGGGCACAAAGAATTCATAGTAGAGCAGATATTGGATTCCAAGGTTGTTCGGGGTCAACTGAAATTTTTGGTCCATTGGAAGGGGTTCGGAGAAGAGGAGAGGTCTTGGGTGCCTGAGCGATTGTTACATGCGCCCAGGCTCAAAGCAGAGTTCTTTAAGACCTTCCCGTTCAAACCTGGTTCTAAGGGTTCGGTGACCCCTCCTCAAGGGGGGGTACTGTTAGGAGCTGCACGGGCAGCGCCTCCGCTCGCCCGGCAGTCTCCTCTGTAGTTCTTCCGGCGGTTGCCGGGTTACCTCGACGCCGTCGCGTCATCAGCCGGGAGCTTCCGGCAGGCATTCAGGCTGCCGGCGTACAACCCCTTCCTCCCCTGCCGCAGCGGTTGCCAAGGCGACGGGGGACGCCTGGCGGCCGCAGGGAGGAAGGGGTGTGCATGACGCCGCACGCAGCGTCAGGGTAGCGCTTGGCGCGCTATTTAAACTTGGTTGCTGGGGCACTCAGACGCCGGCTATAGCTCTAGATTTGGCATCCTGAGTGTTTCCGGTTCCAGGCTCCTGCTCACTCGTGGTTCCTGTTTCCAGTCCCTGTTCCTGGCTGCCTCCAGGATCCTTGCTTGTGTCTGCCTGCCGATCTCTTGGTTTTCAGATAAGTTGGGAGATTCTCACTCCTTGCCTCCCTTATTGTCATTTATCTTTTGTATCATCATATTGTGTATTGTTACACCCGTCAGCAGTTCTTATTGTGTCAGCACATTGTGTATTGTTACACCCGTCAGCAGTTCTTATTGTGTCAGCATATTGTGTATTGTTACACCCGTCAGCAGTTCTTATTGTGTCAGCATATTGTGTATTGTTACACCCGTCAGCAGGTCTGATTGTGTCAGCATACCGTGTATTGTTACTCTTGCTCTGCATCTGGGTACACCTCGTGTATAGTGATACCGGTCAGTTTGGCCACGGTACATTGTCTTGCCTGTTGCCCACAGCATTAGCACCGCGGGTCCCAGCCCAGTCCGCTATCCACTGACACCCCCCTCCGTGGGGCAGGGTGGTTCTCGCCTCTTTGGTTTGTTAGGTAGATTTCCCCTTGTTTACCTCCGGCCTTGGCGGCTGCGTTGTCACTAGTAAGGCCAGGTGGCATCGGGGTGGGAGCCTGACTAACGGGCTCCCACGAACGCGGCTATTATTGGTGAAGGTTAGCTTAGCACGCATCCGCCAACTCCAAGGGGTGACAATGGAGTTAGGGTAGGCGAGATCTCCCTGTTCCTAACACCCCCACAGTGATAAAGTGTCTGGTTTTTAACACTGGCCAATCAACTCCTACCTGTCATTTTTCAAACTAAAACAATAAGAAAAAAGGTAGTTGTAACTGATGCACTTCAAGGGGTTTTTTTTTATATATATTTCATATATCCTGAAACCATTTTCAGAATTAATATCTTAATATTTTCAGAATCCTATTAATCTTTAGTAACTTTATGGATTTAGGATAAACCCACTATGATTGCGAAATTGAAGAGGTTAAAATATAAGACATACAACATACATTTACACAATACAGTGATAAAAGAGATTTGAAAAAAATTAAGTGTAGAATAGAATTTAAAATATAGGCAGTTGGGGCTGGGAGGTGTGGTGCTTGTTTTAAACTTGGGATGAATCCAACCAGGCTTAAAGGGATAATGATCTTAAATATTTATATATTCGTTGAGATTAAACGTAATTCGCCTGTATTGACTTAATATGTGTCAAAGAAAGGTTTTTCAAACCAAGCCTGTAACTTCACAGTGAGGAGCTGATTGGCCGGTGATAAAAAACAGACTTTATCACTTCACCGAGCTTAATAAATCTGCCCCATTATGAGTTACAGTTTAAGAAAATATAGGACAAGCACAGGGTATATAAACGTAGCCACATCAGCAAAAAACGCTGAAATAAGTATCAGTGAGACAGAAAACCAAAAGATCTGATGTTATTGGAGGGTATATGGAGTAAAAGATTCCTTAATAAGAGTAAGAAAAGCACATGAGTGAAGAGAGCCCTGTTTGTGGAGCTTACATTCTAAAAGGGAGGGGTTGAGAGACAAGGGAGACACATAGACGGGTAAAACGATGGAGGTAGCAGTGTTATATATATATAGTATAAAATGCTTATAATGATTGGATTGACTAATAATAGCATTTAATGTGGATAGGTTAATATTACAAATTATTCAATAAAAATACATGATTTCACAAAAATAAAAAAATAAAATAGTAAATGATTTCCTAATAGAGGCTGGTACTTGGGATATGTGGCTGTTCCTACAATAACCCTAGAACTAAGTAAATTGAATTGCAGTCAGTAGGCACAGGTAGGCGTATAATTACCAGTCCACCGCTAGAGCAGTTGGAGGGTAATGTCCATCTGTAGGTGACCACCAAGGTCTTACACTGGCCAAGCTACCCACTTTCTCAAAAGAAGAAAGTCATTTTCAGACATTACCTATTTCAGAAACTGAGTTAGCATTAGCTATTAAATCTTTATCTAACGGTAAGCACCGGGCCCGGATGGGCTAAGTGCAGAATACTATAAAATGCTGTCTCCGCAGATGATTCCTCAATTAACTTCATTCAATATTGAAAGGTCACAAGGCGCCACATAACTTTAATCAAGCACGCATGATAATACTACTGAAGCCTGGAAAAGATCCCACCACACCACAATCATACATTCCTGGGGTAGCCAACTCCAGTCCTCGAGGGCTACCAACAGTTAATGTTTTCCAGATCTCCTCACAGAGGGGGTTATTCTAGTTCATTCTTTATGACAAAATCCTTCTTAGATGGACAAAACCATGTGCACTGCGGGTGGGGCAGATGTAACTTGTGCAGAGAGAATTAGATTTGGGTGGGGTTTTTCTTCAAAGTGAGATCTATATTGCAGTGTAAAATAAAGCAGTCAGTATTTTCCCTGCACAGAAACAAAATAACTCACCCAAATCTAATTCTATCTGCACATGTTACATCTGCCCCCCCTGCAGTGCACATGGTTTTGTCCATCTAAGAAGGATTTTGTCAGAAAGAATGAACTAGAATAAACCCCATAATCACAATGAAGTAATTATCTCCAACTGTGGATCTTTTAAAATGTGTCAGTGAGTAATGAGTGCAGCTGTGCAGCTTCTAGGTTGTCTGGAAAATGTGAACTGTTGGTAGCTCTCAAGGACTGGAGTAGACCACTGATATAGACCAATATCTTTATTAAATCAGGATTACAAATTACTCACCAGCATAATAGCGAAACCTTTACAAATACTACTCCCATATTTAATACATCCAGTTCAAACAGGTTCATGAAAGGAAGGAACTCAGTACATAATATACGCCACTTAATAGTAGAGATGTGCAGGTTCTGATTTACTCTTTCCAGGATCTTGGGGCAGATGTATTAAGCCTTAACAAGAGATAAATGTAAGGGTGATAAGGAGAGATAAACGTCCAGCCAATCAGCTCCTTACTGACTTTTTTCAAACACAGCCTGTAACATGGCAGTTAGCAGGTGATTGGCTGGATGTTTAGCTCTCCTTATCACCCTTGGATTTATCTCTTGTTAAGGCTTAATACATCTGCCCCCTTATCGGCTATCCCTAATCACATGACAGTTGTTGACAGTTGATAGCCAATAAGATCCTGCTTTGAAATCACAGTAAATCAGAGCCTGCACATCTCTACTTAATAGTGGTATTAACCTAAATAGTCAGCTGATCAGTTACAATTAAAAGGGAGAAAATATTCCTGTTAGGCTGTTTATCCAGCATATATTACTATATATTCAAGAGAGTATTTCCTACCCAATGTACTTTGTTATACTTACTTTCAGATGCTTATTGTGTTTTCGGAACAACCGTTTTTAGAAGACTAATAACATGATTCCAGTTATGTATGCCGTAATTTTCACATAATTTACTTTATGAAAAAAACAATACAAGAAGGTTATCATTTAAACAGTGGTGTGTGGTTGTAAAGCATATCAGTTATAAACTGCTGGACAAAAATGCAACCTGATCGCTGTGTACTGTTTGCATGCTTTCAATGCCCAGACACTAGTCACTATAGGAAAGGTGGGGTTAAAGATCACTATGCATACATACATACATCGCTGGTGATCACTCTCCTTGGTCAGCCTCCCGGCCTGGTGGTGACGGCCATCCCACGGACAGAAGCATGGCCCATGACAATCGATGTCGAGGGAGAGTGCACCCCACTACCTACACACACACACAGAGTTCTTAAAGAATGACCGTTCTTTACCGCCACAGCCAGGCCCTAGGCCGCAGCCACCGCCACCACTAATAACGCTCAGCACCTTGAAGATAAACATGAAAAAATGTCGCCTAAAAACAGAGCCACGCCCTCTGTGCTCAAATGAACGCCATCGCTCCTGTACAGCTCTGGACGCTGGAAGTCGATGGTGAATGACACTCCAAAATCTAGTGTTCCTCCAAACTCTCCTTGAGATCATGGAGGACCACACTATCACACAAGATGGCAAAAATTGAGCAATGATGTGGAGGTCCCAGATAATCACGGAGCGCAGCTCCAGAGCGGATCCTCGCCCAAGGTCATTCCCGCCTAAGTGGAATATAACGACCTCCGGGACCCCAAACTGCTTCACGGGCCGCATCAGCTGAGCCTGCAGCACACACCACCTCATGCCCCGTACTCCTAGCCACCTAACCTCCCCAGCTTGTGGGAACATGCATACATCAGAGGCAAGATCCGCCTGCGAGGCCCAGTACCCAAAGGAATGGCCCAACATCCACCCGGACTTAACGTCCCGTCGACCTAAAATATGCACACAAGAGGTTAGTTAGCAGGAGACCCAATTGCAACAAGCACTCACAGACCAACTAGGTTAGAGAGAGAGGGAAGAGAAATCCGTGGCCGACCAGCTCTTGAGGCACAAAACACACCGCCCGGAGTAAACTAACAGGTACGCCATGTCAGATTGTAATTGAAGCCAAATTGTGCCCCCCGGGCGGATGCTAAAACACACCTCAAGGCCCCCACTCAAAGTTGGCGAGCGCTTATGCGTCCAGTCGACCATGGTGAGCAGTGATAGATAAAGTCGGCCGAATGTACCTATGGAATGCTGCCGAGCGCCATCGACCCAGAGACTGAATCTCTGAATCGGAGCGGTCCTCCAAAGCCGCAGAGGTAGCAGCCCCAATCCGAAAGGAATGCAACCCAAATTCCTTTGGATCAAGACCCGTGGCCTCCACCGCCCGTCCCAATCCATGGCAAAACTGATACTTGGTGAGCTGTGACCCATCATCATGCATCAGCCATGCACCAGGCGCCACCAGCTCCCCAAACCTGAAGGCACCATGATAAGCCATTGCATACGCCATTTGGAACAACAGGACCGCATAGTCAGGCCAGCAAATGTCCCTCAGGGCACCCAGCAAGGCTGGGAGCAATGTCAAATCAATTGGTCGCCTGCAGTCTGGGAGTGCCGGCGAGGCGCGCAGCCCTCCACGCAAAGCACTGGACACCAGAAAGGACCGGGACGGGTCCACCCTACCATGCAGAGACAAAAAAGAAAGACACCCCTGCCAGCATCCTGCGTACTGAGGCAACAACACCCCAAGGAGTACAAACTCCAGACAAAGTCCACCATAGCCTCACCAGGTGTCTTACCTGCATGAGGGGAAGACAGCCTAAACTGTTCCCCCTCGTGCCATCCTTCCTGATAGCACCACAGTGTCCTGGGCACGATAGCCCGCATAGCTAGCCCCTCCATTCCGGGCTGATCACCTGAAGTGCCTGCCGCCGGCATGAGGCTCACCTCTGTGGACATGCCAGGGGTCCCGACAGCCGAGGTTCCAGGAACAACTGCCAGAGGAGGAGCCGGCCCGCCCTGCGAGGCCGAAGTGGCAAACGGCCTGAGCCCCCATGCCACGGCACTTGTTGGGGACACAATTACGGGCGCCACCTGTGAAGAGGCTGTAACCCCTGGCAGCTCAGCAGGGGCTGGCAAAATGGCAGGGTTGGGAGCTGGCAGAGCCCCAGTAGGGGAAAGCCCAGATATGAAGGAATTCAGAAGGGCCATGCAGTGCTCGTGGCAGGAGTACCCCGCCCCTGCCTCTAACGGCATCACTATATAATATGGTGGTGCCCCTTATGGGGGTCGAAGCCTGCCTCACGGCGTTGACCATCACGCCAGGATGCTGCACCTCCCGCACACCCGGTGTCTGCAATGACGGGGACTGGGCAGTGGTATCATCCAGGCGGCCCTGCCGCGCCCCGGGGTAGTTGCGCCATGGGCACTAGCTCTGCCCGACCCCCCAGGCTGCCAGGAGGTCCTGGCGCCACTGCCGCGGCCTACCAATTAGTGATGGGAAATCTAGTTAATTTTGTGACTATTTCATTATGATCTACTTCACCCAAAAGATTAGCTCAGAAGACTACCATATATATACTCGAGTATAAGCCCACTTTTTGAGAACATTTTTTACGCTGAAAGGGTCTAAGCTTTCCCAGTTTTTGATGTAGACTTAGGTGCTTAGGCTTATATTCGGGACGACCTACACTCGAGCATACATACGGCAGTCCGTCCGGCTCATTATTCCATCAGAGACTGAGAGGAGTGATTAGAACTAGATGAACCAGACTACATTATTACACGCAGAGCAGGGATTTCTAATACTAGCTCATTGGAGGAGTAATATTCTTGTTAGAATGATCAGATAGGTTTAATAAATCAGATTATTTCCCATTTTAGAAGCAGTAAATTATACAGCACCCTTATACCCCTTTCACACTGCACTTGTAAAACGGTATATTGCCGTTGTTTCACAATTTAAACACATTTAAGGCAAAGGAAAGTGCCAGAGTTGATTTACCAGTGAAAGATAACCTACACGTTTTAGGGCCATTTTTTATGCAGTGAGAATGGCTCGAAACGGTATTTAGCAAAAAAACCCCACCAGACTACAGACCCGTCCCCTGCCTTCTGCCTTGAAACGTGTTGAGGGGATCAAACGGGTTGATTGATGTGAATGGTATTCAAATGGCATTCAAATCGGCAATCTACTGCAATGTCAAGGCTCAGACCCGTCTTGAATACCGCCTTAAAATACAGCTTTGTAAAAACGTTTAGGCAGTGCGAAAGCGGCACTATAGGGACCTATTCATTGTTTAGCTCTGCAATATTTATCCCATTTTGGTTATTATTTTAACTTCCATAATATGCAAGCAAAATACCCAAATTCAGAGTAATATACTGTCATTATTTTTTGCTTTTAAAATACAGTATTTAACTTGTCCCTTTTCCCCAATGTAACTGACTTTAGAGAGAGATAAAGTAAAGAGTTTGCAAAATATCCAGTCAGTTTCTGTCATTTATCTTCCACAGTCTAAATGTGACCTAAGCCGATCGGCTGCTAGGGGAAACTGCTCCACTTTATGTATTATGAAGGTTCATACATATCCCTCTTTGTCCTGTGGAGTAAACAGAGCTACAGTATATAACATACTGTATATGATTGGGAGTGTAGCTCGTGACCTAATATGAAGGCAGCATGGCAGTGCATACTATAGTTCTGCTCCATACACACAATACATGTGCCTGAGCACGGCAGTACCACACATGGCAGTCCAGAGGCACTGTACAGTCTCATTATGGCTGTATGAGTCAGAGATTAGTTTAGGGATCTGTAGGAAGTGAACTAATTGAACTACTGAACTATTTGCATGACTCATGAGTCATCAGGACAATGTAGATCCGCAGAGTCCAGACCATGTGTGAGCTCAGCACTGCCACCTGTGGAAGCTATCATGTACTGCCTCCTGTTTATTACATAATGAGAGCTGAATAACATGGCTGCTGCAGAAGCACCTACACAGATCCCAGCAGAAGATTTAGCACAGCAGTATGCTCAGGATTCAGTACCAGAAGCAGCAGCAGTAAGTGTTTGGGCATCTGGACTAATAACAAGGGAAGAGAAGAAAGACTGTTATGTGCGTGACACACTGTTAGGACAAGAAAAAATAATAAAATGTAACCTTTAATTGTTTATTTTAAGATTTGCGACATATAAAAACAATTGCCAAGGAGGCAAAGAGGAAGAAACAAAGTGTTTTTAAAAGAGGGGATATAGATCCTCTCAAATTGAACCCCAAAGTCCTGTTCCCAGTGTAATTGCTAGATTAGGTGCATGTTGCTGTATATCTTACAGTGTGAACCCACTCATGAAATGAACAAATCTGTTACAATTTTCACTTAATTAAGTTACTTTTGTTTAATATTAGTTTATAACACAGATTGCTCCCAAGGACTGTGCAGATAAATTAGGACAGCAAAATAAATATGTCTGTTAGGTCCTTTTAAACATCAAAAAAGGGTTGCCGCCTAGTATCTGCACAGATATTGCGCAGTGTGTAGCACAGTCTTAAATAATAACAGACTACGGGGCCGGATGGTAGTACACGTGCCGTATTTCACATCTAAAGTGTACCCGTTAGATCTGATATTGGGAACACAAATCGGCTGTTAGTGTTCTCCGCCGTTTGTTTAGTTCCTCTCGGCAGGGAAAGTGACTTGTACGTATGCCACTGTTCCCGGCTGGGCTGGTAGTGCGTCGGTGTCTGTGGGGAGATCACAGTCAGTGGTGAGGCTGTGATTCTCCAACTCTCAGACCTGCGTCGCGCTCGGTCACTTGACACTGCGCCTAACAGAGGGATGCACCGGCCGGGTGCTGTATCTGCACTGGCGTGCTGTAATCACATCTGAGTCTTGGGAGACCGTGGTCAGGTTCTGACCCCACAGCTCCTATCAGATGCGCCCTCTGTGAGTGGATACTGTAACACCCTATACATCAATCAAAATACATTTCATGGGGGGAAGGGGACATGGGGATATTTCACACACTAAGTGTGTCTGGTCAACGCGCCTGTCGCCACCAGCTTCATCAGGACCAACCAGGTGAGTGCCGGAAGTCCCTTATATACCTACCCCTTCCTGCATACTAATGAGTCAGGGGCCAGGTGTGTCCTCAGTTTTGCAGCCCTTAATTAGTCTTTATTTGGTCTCTTGCCTTGCTGCCAGCATTGCTGCAGCCCTTAATTGGTCTCTTGCATTACTGCCTGTATCAATATCATTAACTGGTATATCTTAACTGCATAAATAATTTGACCCTAAATGGAAAAAAGCAAACATTGAATATGAATGTGTATCACAAATTTTGTTTCTAAAAAGAGCTACATAGAAAGATTTTGAGAACATATTAAAAAATTAAAGAATTGGGGAGAGAAGAAAGAAAAAGGGGTTTTCCCTTTATTTATGGTACATTCTTTCTATGTTTATCATTAGACCGTCTGATGTTGACGGGTCAGGCCGTGGGGTAATGGTCTTTGATGTTTGCTTGAAAAACAGACCATTTAAAGATATCTAGCTAGGATATTTTATCCATTGATTGTATGCTTGGGTAGATTCCATTATCCTGTTGTTGTTTGCGTAAAAACTGCATGCTAGATTAGTGTTTGGAACATGCAGTTTGTATGCAAACAACAACAGGATAATGGAATCTACCCAAGCATACAATCAATGGATAAAATATCCTAGCTAGATATCATTAAATGGTCTGTTTTTCGAGCAAACATCAAAGACCATTACCCCACGGCCTGACCCGTCAACATAAGACAGTCTAATGATAAACATAGAAAGTATGTACCATTAATAAAGGGAAAACCCCTTTTTCTTTCTTCTCTCTTCCCAATTCTTTAATTTTTTAAAATATGTTCTCAATATCTTTCTATGTAGCTCTTTTTAGAAACACAAATTTGTTGTGATACACATTCATATTCAATGTTTGCTTTTTTCCGTTTAGGGTCAAATTATTTATGCAGTTAAGATATACCAGTTAATGATATTGATACAGGCAGTAATGCAAGAGACCAATTAAAGACCAATTAAGGGCTGCAGCAATGCTGGCAGCAAGGCAAGAGACCAATTAAAGACCAATTAAGGGCTGCAAAACTGAGGACACACCCGCCCCTGACTCATTAGTATGCAGGAAGGGGTAGGTATATAAGGGACTTCCGGGCACTCACCTGGTTGGTCCTGATGAAGCTGGTGGTGACACGTGCGTTGACCAGACACACTTAGTGTGTGAAATATCCCCATGTCCCCTTCCCCCATGAAATGTATTTTGATTGATGTATAGGGCGTTACAGTATCCACTCACAGAGGGCGCATCTGATAGGAGCTGTGGGGTCAGAACCTGACCACGGTCTCCCAAGACTCAGATGTGATTACAGCACGCCAGTGCAAATACAGCACCCGGCCGGTGCATCCCTCTGTTAGGCTCAGTGTCAAGTGACGGAGCGCGACGCGGGTCTGCGAGTTGGAGAATCACAGCCTCACCACTGACTGTGATCTCCCCACAGACACCGACGCACTACCAGCACAGCCGGGAACAGTGGCATGCGTACAAGTCACTTTCCCTGCCGAGAGGAACTAAACAAATGGCGGAGAACACTAACAGCCGATTTGTGTTCCCAATATCAGATCTAACGGGTACACTTTAGATGTGAAATACGGCACGTGTACTACCATCCGGCCCCGTAGTCTGCTATTATTTAAGACTGTGCTACACACTGCGCAATATCTGTGCAGACACTAGGCGGCAACCCTTTTTTGATGTTTAAAAGGACCTAACAGACATATTTACTTTGCTGTACTAATTTATCTGCACAGTCCTTGGGAGCAATCTGTGTTATAAACTAATATTAAACAAAAGTAACTTAATTAAGTGAAAATTGTAACAGATTTGTTCATTTCATGAGTGGGTTCACACTGTAAGATATACAGCAACCCGCACCTAATCTAGCAATTACACTGGGAACAGGACTTTGGGGTTCAATTTGAGAGGATCTATATCCCCTCTTTTAAAAAGACTTTGTTTCTTCCTGTTTGCCTCCTTGGCAATTGTTTTTATATGTCGCAAATCCTAAAATAAACAATTAAAGGTTACATTTTATTAATTTTTCTTGTCCTAACAGTGCGTCATGCACATAACAGTCTTTCTTATCTTCCCTTTCAAATTACTGTTGAAGTGACAGCACACCCCACATAATAAAGTCTATGCATATTGATTGAACAAGGGGATACCTTATAAACACTGACAGTGCGATTGTTCACCCCCCCCTCTTTTTGTTCCATCTGGACTAATAGTATAGTGATAGTATCACAGAAAGGTGAGCAGCATGAGCACACATGCTCACTCACAGACACACCACACATAGGCCCTTATTGTGATCGGTATGGCCGGATCCGATTATGCGGCCAGGACCGCCTTCCATACGGATCGCCAACTCCGTCCGTACGCGGTAAGAAGCTGGCCGAACGGACCGCACGTGTATTTTTCATGGAATACGCCTCCTCCATCTAAGGGAACCTCCCCCATCATTCGATGGTCGCAGACCATCGAATGCAGGACCGAGTGCTCCACCAGCTCCCGCAACCTCAGACCACACGGACATTTTTCCGTGCAAAAGCAGGGATCTGGGCGGACAGCTGACATCCGGCGATGTCATATGTCCGCCCCCTACACGTGCGTCACGACTGCATTACCATACGTACGCCCAGCGTTTGCATGTGAACGCCCATGAAACGCGGGGCGTATGCATATGGTAATGAACCCAAATAGCCCTTCACGCCCCTCTCCACCCCCTGTTCGGAGTGTTCACATATCCTGCGGGATTTGGCCGTACGCCCCGCTCGCACATGCGCAGAGACGCCTCTGCACATGCACAGACACAAAACATCGGCGGGCCGAACGCACGCGGATATATCCGCACCGACCAGAATAAGGGCCTATGTTACACTGGCTTGCACACAGATAGAAAGAGAGGGACAGAAAAGGGAGAGAGAAGGTGAAAGATTTTAGAAAGATTTAGCAATGATAGAGAGACAGTATAAGATACAGCTTTTGCCTTACCAGCTTCTTCAGACAGAGGGGGTTATTCTAGTTCACTCTTTCTTACAGATTCCTTCTTAGATGACCAAAACCATGTGCACTGCAGGGGGCAGATGGGTACTCTTTACCCAGCACTTGCGCCCACGATGTCCATCGCGGTCATCGGGGGTAAAAAATCGCGGGCATCGCGGCCATCGCGGCCATCGCATGCACTAAAAAAATGGGTGCGACGCGATGCCCGCGATGCCCACGATTTCCCATAGGGATCAATGTTAAAAGTGTGATTGGACGCGATTTTAGTGTTCAATACCTCAATGCCCGCGATTTTTCCATAGGAAACAATGTTAAATGGGCCACAGAGCCCTAATAGTCCCCCTGAAGTCTGAAATGGCCCCCACAATTGTTAACGCCACCCCACGATCAACGTGAACCCGAAGCGTGGCGAGCGGCGGCGGTACGCGTCCTCCGACCTTTTCATACCCCCACTATCCACGTCGGCGTGGAGTTGAGAATAGAATAGTGTGGCGAGCGCCGACGTGGATAGTGGGGGTATGAAAAGGTCGGAGGGCGCGCTGCTTTATTTTTACACTGCAATATAGCTCTCACTTTGAAGTAAAACCCCACCCAAATCTAATTCTCTCTGCACAAGTTACATCTGCCCCACCTGCAGTGCACATGGTTTTGTCCATCTAAGAAGGAATTTGTCAGAAAGAGTGAACTAGAATAACCCCCAGAGAGTTTGTCACTATAACTCGTGATCCCTTCCACCCCTGTCTAGAACCCTACCCCTGCTCCGATAGGCCTTGTGCCCATCCTCATTAACATACATGTGACCAACAGCACTGTGTAACCTGTGAAGAACCCTCAGTGTAGGGATGGACATCGTAAGCCAACCATCAAATGATGGCAGTGCTTCCACCAATGAAACTTTCGATGCGATGGTAACTAACCATCGCATCAAAAGTATTCGATGGTGAAAACTAGTTATATGATTAGCGCATGCGCAAAAGCCTGTATCGCCATTTGTAAGGTGGTAATTGGGTTTGGTGGCAGGGCCCAGGCTTTGAGCAACATATTACTTTATCACTGGACATTGTGTGTATAATATACATATATAATATTCACACAATGCCCAATGATAAAGTAGTATATTAATTTTGTACACATTATTAACACTTTAACAGCAAGTAATCAAAATGCAATAAAATTAGATAAATTGTAAACTAACTCGCTTTAGGTTTCACTATTTTTCCAGATAGGAAAATGTCTTTTTATTAAGGCAAGTGTAACCACACACACACAAACAGTGACAGTGGTCATCACATCATTTTTATGGTGAGATAAATATTGCAAAGAGCAGGGCCAGCTCTACCATTAGGCAGCTGCCTAGGGTGTCAGGATCTGTGGGGGCACCACTAATAATGTTACACACTAGGCGATTCTTGTTTCCATTGTCAGCTATATGGTCGATCAGTGACCATATTGCCGGTGATACCTAGCGACCTTCACCGTGTGTGCGCTTCCACCGCAGCCCAGCGACGGTCGCTGGTCGCAGGAACTTGCTAGAATCGCTGGTCACCAGTAAAATACTGATAACCAGCAATTTGGATGCTGAGCGACCAATCGCTAGCGACCAGGTCACATAATATAAAAAGTAGTTCATTATATATTAAAACAGTTAAGGTGCCTCTACACTGAGGCGATTTGGTCTGATTTTGGCCAATTGCGACCAATCGACCCCTTAAATCGGACCAAATCGCCTCTCCCTGACATTCCGTTGGGTCCCGTGCGCATCGGTGGTCCAGGTGGTCGTTCACGGTCCGACCACCCGTTCATTCTGGCGGTGAGGCGGGCCGGAAGCAGGGACGCACTGTTGCGAGGCGTCGCAGCAGTGTATGGGCACCTTTAGCTTGGTTCATTCTTGGTTCCCAGGCCTGTGTATATTTTTCCTCACTATATTCCCAGAAACAGACACTGATGATGATATAGTGGTTGCTGCCTGGTAATACTAATGCAGTTTATTAATGAGTGTTGTATGTGACATTCACAAATATCTGTAGCTCGTTGTATTGTGTTCTTATTATTATTGTAGCTTGCCTGAGCTGGTATAACATTCAGTGACGTCTCCTCCTCTCTGAGGGGTAGATTTATGATGTGGTGAAGTGGGGCATATGCGCTATCCGCCTGCGCTAAAGCAGGGGATAGCGCTTCCCCTGATGTATGAAACCCGCGATACGGGTGATTATCGTCTGGCGGTATGGGGGTGGAGGGCTAACTTCTGTGCATTGAGCTCCAGGCTCATACCTTATTTATGAAGCTGGCCGCTGGCCGCGCGCTTCTTCTTTGTCCTCTGTTCACTTCGCCAGAAATTTCTGGCGCTGTGGGTCTCGTGTCAGAAGTTAGGTGCCGCTTGTTGGTCTCCGGCGGCTTCAAATTAAAACTGCGCATGCGCCGGGTATACATAGCATCCCAGCATCCCCTGGGAACATTACCCGGCGCATGCGCAGTTTTAATTTGAAGCCGCCGGAGACCAACAAGCGGCACCTAACATGAAAAACTGCGCATGTGCCGGGTACGTATCGCAAGAAAAAGTATCCTGCGCATGCGCAGATAACAGGCGGACGGCAGCGCAGGAAACGTTATGGGAGGCAGCGTATCCCCGGCAGCAGGGGATAACGCACTCCCATAACGAAGCACACTCTAATGATAAATTTGGGCGAATTGCAGGGGAGCTTCACCACGATAAAGTGGTGAAGCGAACCTGCGCCCATAAGGAACGTTAGGGAACAATTGATAAATCTACCCCACAATCCTCCAGAGCTCAGTGTGTCTGAAATTTGCTGCTGTTTGAGTGACTGGTGCTGCAGGGTGAGGTTTGTGCTCTGATTGGCTCTCTGAGTCAGTGAGAGCCAATCAGAACTAACAGTGGGCCCTGTTGCCTAGCAGCTACAGCAACCATAGAGAGGGAGAGGGAGAGGGAGGGAAGCAGAGAGAAAGTCAGACAGCCTCCAACGAACCTAGGAAGTTTCCCTGACACAGACACAGCAGCCAGGGGAGGCATATCTTTTGGGAATTACAAAAAATAAGCCACCATCGGTACACCATCGAATGATTAGCATTCGATGATGACAAACATCGGAAGGTCACCATTGAATGGCAAAAACACTAACATCGAATGAAAAACATCGACCATCAATGTCCATCCGTACCTCAGTGGTTTATGCCCCTTCAGGCTTAATCAGCCCTCTGTGTTTCTTTCAACATCTTTCACAGACTGCACTGGGAGATTTATCAAAACCATATCAGGAACTGTTTATTATAGATCAAGCTGTAATGAGATTAGCCAAGTACTTGCTTGAGTAGACTTTGGGGAAATAACTAGACAATAACCAGGAGGGAAATGGTAAAGTTGGAATTAAGAATGATGCAAATCATACATTTGCTGCCGTGCGAGGAATTATGGTATTTGAGGGGGTGCGGCCATCCAAGCGGGCGGAGTTTAGTCCACATGCAATGCTGCACAATTCAGGGGAAATCAGCATGCGAGGGAGGCAGGAGATTGTGCGGTCATGTGGGCACTGGGCGGCGTTTAGATGACTCACAAAGGTGTGAATTTTGCAGCTTTGGGGGTCAACCAGAATCACCCCCAATATTCCTTCATGGGTGGAAAGGCACACATTTATAGTTAGCAAGGGGGTGCCGAACACCTTAACATCTGCCTTGGTTACAACCAGGCAGCTAGCGGGAAGAGGAGCCTTCCTACAGTGTCCCTTAGTGGTTCACTATACTCTTTTGCTCCTCCTCGGAATGACTGAAAGAGGAGTTCATTTCTGAAAAGTGCCAGAAGTTGTCTGTGATCGTGGGCTTCGTAGAGGCACTGATAGTTAAAATAAACTGGGTAGAGACTCTCAGAGATTGAGTTAGACACCTAATTATTTGCAAGCCAGTTGGCTTAGTAGAACAAAAATTTGTGAGCCTGAAGTCCATTGGAACAGATCTGTTGTAAGGTTCTGGGTGAGGGAGGGGGAGGGGGGAGGGTGTGAGTGTGTCTGTGTGCAAGTGTGTCTGTGTTAGGGGGTCCTGGAGGAGGGTGCAGGACCATTTTCAATTGGGTCCCACTGCAAAGCCTCAATTGCCTATACTATGTAAGTGGAAGGAGGAATCCACCAAGGTCTAGGTGGGTGATGTAACCCTGGAGCAGGGTGATGGTCATGTACCATGGGTGGGAAGATGGGGAGCTGCAGTTAATTCTCCTAGGCCTGCTGCATTTACAGCAGGATCCAGTGGCAGAAGGTTGGAATAGGTGGTGATGTACAGTAGCTACTCTGGTGGCCGCTCAGTAGCAACAGGAGGGTGGCATACAGACAGTAGATGGCGCCCCTAGCCTGTGACCCTGTCCCAGTGCTTTCCTGCCTCAAACCACTGCTCACCTCACCCTGTGGTCAGGGTTGTCTGTGGGCAGTGCCCATCTACTTGTGATGTCATGTTCAATGGCAATACTCTTAAGGTGCCCATACACTGAGCGATGAACTCCATACCTTTTGTACTAGATTGCATTGTATCTAGTTCAAAAAGCATACAATATGCTACAGGAGCGTGCTTTTTGTACCAGATATGATGCAATCTAGTACAGATAGTACGGGCTGCATGGACTTTCTGTGCTATCGCACTTGGACATCGCACCATGTATGGGTACTTTATGTCAAAAGTACCAAAATATCTAAATGATCTATTGGCTGTGCTACCATTTGATATGTATGATGTAGATCACAGGCAAATCGGCTGTTCACACCTGCTGATCCACAAACAATATATAATTGTCACACCGGAGTCCTTACGTCTATGGGCTGACCTTTGTATGAACTTTGGGGTCTGATACATTTCCTAGATATAGACCATAATATGGTGTAGAACATTGCTGAGCAGAATTGGAATCGATAGTGAAACACCGATGGAGAAGACTCAGAATCGATGGTGGAACACCAGTGGTGCAGACTCAGGATCGATGGTGGAACATTGATGGGGCAGACTTAGGGTCAATGACAGAACATCAATGGATCCAGGTGGTACAGCAAACTGTAAAAGGTACTGGGGCGAGATGCACTAACATCTGCAGCCCATTACCACCACCCTCCCCCAGCTACTGCAGTGATACTAATTGCATATGCTCTAACATATGCGATTAGTATGGTAAAGGGCAGCTGTTGCGATTAGAGCTACCCATTGCGATGCAGCCAGTGGGGTGTGAGCCGGTCCCTGGTGGCTCTCATCCCTAATCCTGCCCGGCTGCTGCTGCCTGCTGCTTCTGGAAGGGGATGTACGGGCCTGGAAAGGAGGAGGTCACAGGTCCAGGCAGCAAAGCAGGAGGCTGCCTGGACACAGGTGAGGGGGGAGCTGCAGAGGTCCATGCTGGGTGGCGAGGGTCCGTGTGGGGCGGTGGGGGATGCTATATGAAGCCCATAAGCTTCTATGTTTGTCTCAGAGAATGCCTGACCTGTGACAATTGCGGATGCATTGAGGGCCACAGGGAGCTTGCACTGACATCCAACATGACTGGATGAGTATGCTGTGTAGCCACAGCATCATCAGCACCGGACGTCCTCCTGGGAGACCCTGAGCTGTGCACTTTGCGCAAATAATGTAGATGATAACTGCACTCCGAGTGCAGTGACAGTCTAGTAACAGACACTTTAAGAGTAAGAATTACTTATTAGTTACCCGGGGCATGATAATAATTCATCAATGAAATTAATGAACAAGACAGGGGGAAAGAAGACCATGGACGACCAGACCTTGAGGCACAAACACAAAACCTCTGGAGTAAACGAACAGGTACACCATATCATATAATTGGAAGCCAAATTGTGCCCCCCCGGGGGAAAGTGAAACACCTCAAAGTCACCACCTCGAAAGGACGAAGGGGCCCGGTGGGCCGTGGCAGCTATGTCAGGGGAAGCCGAAGGCTTCAACCCCATGCAAATCTCCACATCCTTTGCACCCAAAGTCCATGATGGTGGAACCCAACTGCTTGTGTCATAATTTCTCGTCATAAGACTTCCAAGAACTACCCCATCCGAAAGGAACATCGCATGAATCATGTGCATGTACCCCACCATGTTCATGTGTTCTTGCGGTCTTGTTTCCAGGTAACAGTAAACATGAAAAGCCCCATCTGCCATTTCTGATAAGTGTAGTACCCCTCCTCACCAATTTCACCCCGTTGCATTGCCGCTCGATAATCCTTCTGGGACTGGGCCATCATTGTAATGAAGTTAATGTATTTAGCCCCCTAAGCACAGCTTTTCACAGTGCTTCACCTTCCATTTTGGAAGCCGGAGCTACCTCTGGCGGACCACGATCGACAGTGGTGGCGTCTAAATCGCCTGTGCTGAAGCTGGGATTTGTGCCCCCCTGCTACGATGTAACCGAGTAAGACCCAGAGGAGGAGGAGGTGTGAGCCACTCTTCTTAGCTTTAGGCAAAGACCCACCTGAAGTGCCTTCCAATGGAGCCACACCCGTCTCACCAGATGACCTGACAGCACCCCCGGAGATGACCACAGGAACAGGCTCTGGGGAAACAATCAGATTTGGGGCAGCCGGCCACACAGAATGTACTAAAATAGTCGGCGATTTGCCTCCAACAGCATGGTGCACTAGTAGGAGGCTGCAGACCCATGGCTTACAAGACTTGGGGAGTCACTACACTCAGAGGAGGCTACACTGCCAACGCAGAGGGTGTCATCACCAGGGAACCTTTGTCCGACCCTCCGCACAAGCCACGGTATGCTAGAGGGGGGCTGCAATGGCAGACCCCCCAGCATGGGCCACACAAAGATGTATAAGCGAGCCGCAGCAGGAGTCTCGCTGCCTGGTGACTGTGCAGTGTCTTGGGGCCTATCACCGGCGCAGCCGAGGCACCCTGACCTTCACCAGTCAATATGCCCTGCCCCCTTAAAGACCCGGTGCACCTAGTGCCTGCATGTGTACCCCCGGTGGCCGTCTGACTGAGACTAGCCCACTCACCAAGCCACCCCTAACACCCACCACGCGGCCTGGAGGGGAACACGCCATAGTGCTTCGAGCCACCACTGGAGCAGAGCCTATCAAAGCCGAGCGACTGCCCGACAGCGGACCCAGAGGCCCCAGACAGCTGCTAAGCACCCTCCATGAAACGGGCAGGGGGCTGACTCAAACGGTGTGGGCGTGACATGGATTAGGCCAAGCAGCAGCAGGTAATGAACAGAGGGGAAGTATACAGTAGCTGATGAGTAAGGAGGAGCAGATGAGCATGAGACAGATGAGAGAAAGATCAATAGAAGGAAAGTATAAGAAGGAAAGCAAAAGTACAGTTATAGGATTTTAGAGGAGCAAAATTTGTGTGTCTTGCCTGAAAAATTCACAAAAAGGCCGATCCCATCACTTTCTGTTCTCTCCTAGCCTGCCTACTCCTCCTCTATTGGCTAATCCCTTCCTCATCAGATCTCATAGCAACTAAACAACATACTACAGTACTTCAAGTGACAGCATCACAGAACCCTTCAATGGTTTATGTCACCTCTGTGCTTAATCAGCCATCGGTTTTCTATTTCTTTGAAAAAGTCAGGTGGTAATGTGGTCCAAACAAGTACAGTATGTTGCTCTATAGTAGGGCCGTAACTAGGGGGGGGCTGGGGGGTCATGTGCACCGGGTGCTGGAGGGGGGCGCAATACTGTCACTGACCGTGCAGGGTACAAAAACGGTCACAGATTTTTTTTTTCTCATCTCCGCCGGGTTCCTCCTCCTTGTGTTGCTGTGCGGGTGATGTCATGACGCATGCGCCGCCTACACGTACATCATAATAGGAGGCCAAGCGCAGACTGTGTGGAGGAGCAGCGGCAGCCCCTGGGCAGAGAGCCAGCAGTGACAGCGGCCGGGAATACAGCGTGCACCGCAGGACTAGCCAGCGCGCCATCAGGCCTCTCCCCGTCACCACGCCTGAGCCACATTCGAGCAGGGCGCATTGATTGACTGCGCAGAGACTGTCTGAAGGGGCAGCCCTGGCTGAGCCAGCAAGTGACAGCCGGTGCCAAAAGTTATTTCTCTAAAAACTAAGGTAATATACACAGACAGCTGCACAGTATTGGGGACCAGGGGGGGAAATTGGGGGTCCGGGTTATATTCTGAAATGAAATATATATTTATAAATTATCCCTCAGTCATTGACTCTCTCTGAAGCTAAATTATTATTAACCAACTGCTGACTGAGTCAATCCTTAGTCAGCAACTGGTTAATAATTTACCTTCAGAGAGAGTCAATGACTGAGGGATAATTTATAAATATATATTTCATTTCAGAATAAAGTGTATATGTAATAATATGAGCATGTAATTGTGGGGCATATGTATAATGGGCAACATGTGGGTGGCATAAGTTTAATGGAGCATCACGGTGTGTGTCATATGTATAATGGGCATCACAGTGTCCGTCATATGTATAATGGGCATCACAGTGTGCGTCATATGTATAATGGGCATCACAGTGTGTGTCATATGTATAATGGGCATCACAGTGTGTGTCATATGTATAATGGGCATCACGGTGTGCGGCATATGTATAATGGAGCATCACGTTGTGGGGCATATGTATAATGGGCATCACGGTGTGCGGCATATGTATAATGGAGCATCACGGTGTGTGTCATATGTATAATGGGCATCACAGTGTGCGTCATATGTATAATGGGCATCACAGTGTGCGGCATATGTATGATGGGCATCACGGTGTGCGGCATATGTATAATGGAGCATCACGTTGTGGGGCATATGTATAATGGACATCATGTGTGTGGCATATGTATAATGAGCATCCAGGTGTGGGGCATATGTATAATGGGCATAACGGTGTGTGTCATATGTATAATGGGCATCACAGTGTGCGTCATATGTATAATGGGTATCACAGTGTGCGGCATATGTATGATGGGCATCACGGTGTGTGGCATATGTATAATGGAGCATCACGTTGTGGGGCATATGCATAATGGACATCATGTGTGTGGCATATGTATAATGAGCATCCAGGTGTGGGGCATATGTATAATGGAGCATCACTGTGCGGATCATATTTATAATGGGCATCACAGTATGCGGCATAGGTATAATGGGCATCACGAACTGCACTTTTGGGGTCATGTGTATCTGGCACTGCACTATTGGGGGCATATGTGTATCACACCTCCATTTTCCATGGCCGCACCCCATGTGGCTACAGCTCTTAGAGAGCTAACCATGCCCTCATAGCGTAAAAAATGGGGGATGTAGCCTCACAGGAGTTCCACGGTAGTAGGTGAACCCTCTAACTTTGGGCGCGTGCTTTAGGCACGCGCAGATGTCTCATCTCCTCTGCCTCCAGTGTTGGGAGGTATGTTTGTGACATATTGGACATTGCAGTGTGTGGCATATTGTGTATCATTCAGGGACAGTGTTCTATCCAGTGGCAGCAGCAATTACCATTGCTTATAATTTGTACTGGGGGGGCATAACGGTGTGTGGTATAATGTGTACTGGGCATTACGGTTTGTGGTGTAATGTGCTCTGGGCATTACGGTGTGTTATATAATGTGAATTGATACTACTATGTGACCACACCACTTCTCCCCCCCCCCCCCCCCCCCAAAAAAAAAAAAAAACATGCCCTAAATTTTTAGCGTCCCTGTTTTCAGGTTCATATAGTTTCTATCATATATGTATCTTGATGCAAGTGGACCGGTTGAGGGATAATTTATAAATATATATTTCATTTCAGAATACAGTGTATATATAATAATTACAGACAGGATTATATGCAACATAAAAAGCTCGAAATATGCATGCAAATATGCATGAAAAATACTTAAAATATGCATTAAAAGCGTCAAAATATGCTAAATAAAAAATACAAAATAAAGTGAAATTTTATAGTTTTTTTATTTAAATCAGCATACAATTAGTAAGTAGTAAATGACCCCCAGCAGTATACCCCACATAATGCCCCCAGCAGTATACCCCACATAATGCCCCAAGCAGTATACCCCACATAATGCCCCCAGCAGTATACCCCACATAATGCCCACAGCAGTATACCCCACATAATGCCCCCAGCAGTATAACACACATAATGCCCCCAGCAGTATACCCCACATAATGCCCCCAGCAGTATAACACACATAATGCCCCCAGCCGTATAACACACATAATGCCCCCAGCAGTATAACACACATAATGCCCCCAGCAGTATAACACACATAATGCCCCCAGCAGTATAACACACATAATGCCCCCAGCAGTATAACACACATAATGCCCCCAGCAGTATAACACACATAATGCCCCCAGCAGTATAACACACATAATGCCCCCAGCAGTATAACACAGATAATGCCCCCAGCAGTATAACACACATAATGCCCCCAGCAGTATAACACAGATAATGCCCCCAGCAGTATAACACACATAATGCCCCCAGCAGTATAACACACATAATGCCCCCAGCAGTATACCCCACATAATGCCCCCAGCAGTATAACACACATAATGCCCCCAGCAGTATAACACACATAATGCCCCCAGCAGTATAACACACATAATGCCCCCAGCAGTATACCCCACATAATGCCCCCAGCAGTATACCCCACATAATGCCCCCAGCAGTATAACACACATAATGCCCCCAGCAGTATACCCCACATAATGCCCCCAGCAGTATAACACACATAATGCCCCCAGCCGTATAACAC
This sequence comes from Crinia signifera, assembly GCF_055691185.1. Lineage (NCBI taxonomy): Eukaryota > Metazoa > Chordata > Amphibia > Anura > Myobatrachidae > Crinia > Crinia signifera. The sequence continues at coordinate 74,748,394 of NC_139226.1, forward strand.
ACATAATGCCCCCAGCAGTATAACACACATAATGCCCCCAGCAGTATAACACACATAATGCCCCCAGCAGTATAACACACATAATGCCCCCAGCAGTATAACACACATAATGCCCCCAGCAGTATAACACAGATAATGCCCCCAGCAGTATAACACACATAATGCCCCCAGCAGTATAACACAGATAATGCCCCCAGCAGTATAACACACATAATGCCCCCAGCAGTATAACACACATAATGCCCCCAGCAGTATACCCCACATAATGCCCCCAGCAGTATAACACACATAATGCCCCCAGCAGTATAACACACATAATGCCCCCAGCAGTATAACACACATAATGCCCCCAGCAGTATACCCCACATAATGCCCCCAGCAGTATACCCCACATAATGCCCCCAGCAGTATAACACACATAATGCCCCCAGCAGTATACCCCACATAATGCCCCCAGCAGTATAACACACATAATGCCCCCAGCCGTATAACACACATAATGCCCCCAGCAGTATAACACACATAATGCCCCCAGCAGTATAACACACATAATGCCCCCAGCAGTATAACACACATAATGCCCCCAGCAGTATAACACACATAATGCCCCTAGCAGTTGTTAAGGAAATTAAGCAATTTCCAGCATATTGCTCTGTTTAATATCATTTTGATGCTTAAGGCAGAATAAAAGAAATGCTTGTTCGTGACTAGAAATCTGATAACAAAGAACTTGTACAATGCATTCGCCAAGTCATCACAGAAGTGCTGACGAACTTGTTGACTTGGACCCCACCACTCGCGTGAGAAGGCTACAGATGGTACCCGATAAGAAGAACTGTCCAGAACTGTCTATATGCAGAAGTCTCTGATTGGTTCAAGGCTCGGGTGGAGTGGGTTCTGTAATGTGTATATCAATGTCACTGTTACTCATGGTCGGGGCATCAGCAGACTGAGCGCTCATGACCTATTACGTGTAAGTGCATTGCTGTATGCCACTTTGATGTAATGTCATTCTGCTATATAAACTTCTTAATTTGACTACAGCTGTTCACGTTGTTGTTTTCTTCCTTAACATTTGGTGCCGAAACCCGGGACCTGAAAACGCCAGGAACGGAATCAGGATAGGAGCGGTGAACGGGAGACCAGACCGGCGCCAATTGAAAAGGTGAGAACATTTGTGTCTCCTTCTGCTCTCCCCTTCTCTGATCCTAGACCTCTGTTCCACTGTCGTGAGTACAGGTTCCAAGAACCTGAACAGCTGTATTTGTGTTCTAACATCTGAGTCTGTCAAGTAAGCTGTTACTAATAATATCTGCATAGCAGAGGGACAAAACTGTAGGTACGAGATAAGTGTGGGGGGAGTAGAATCTATGCCAGTCTGCCTTTGCTTGTCAATTTGGGTCCGGGGCATCCCAATGGCTCTCCCCTGGAACAGAAGCGTTCTTATCAATGATAACCTTCTGGCCTGATATCTGACAGCGCTGTGTACACTGGTGTGGGTCTATTCTCTTTTACACTGAAGGGCGTGTCCCGAAGCTGCAGACTTGTGTCTCTGTGTCCCATGAAAAATCATACTGCTGACTTAAAAAGTCCCTTACTTGCATTGTTTGATATAGATAATATTGAAGGGCAAATATTGTTTGCCATCTGCTCCTTGTTGGTTTTCATTTGGCTCTGTTGGAAGGTCTGGAGGGATCAAAAACGGGGATTTGCTGTGTGGGAATTCCCTTGACAGCCAAAAAGCCATATAGTATAGTGCTGTGTAAAAGCTGAGGGGTACGGGTACGAGTCCCTCCCATCATAGCTCTCTGTTGCTATGGGAAACAGCTACAGCAAACGAGGATTTGGCCGATCACCAAATCAGAGTAATGGACGTCCTGCGACTCCCTCACCCCACAGGAGGAGATGAATAAGAAATATGGTAAATGGGTCAGCCAGCACTTACGTAAGTGGAGCAGGCTGACTAGGGGGATGGATTTTGATATCCCAAAACATGGAATTTTTGGGGTACCTCGTTGGGCAGCCCTCTACAGAAATTATAACACAAAATTTACAGAGCCAAATGAACGAGCAGCTTGGAGTAGGTGGATGGTAGAATCTTACAGAAGACAGCAAAAAGCCCAAGGTATTTTTACATTAGAAACAAGAACAGAAGTGACAAATCAGCAAGAAGTGGTTAAACAGCCAGAACAGGATGAGGAGAAGGGGGAGGAGATAGAGCAGCTTGCAGTATCTCTTGTAGATCATAATGCAGAAAACTTGGAGACCTCTCGTTTAAGCACCCAGAGGACTCCAATACATGAAAAAACAAGTCCAGAGGAGCCGTCCGGCTCCAAGGCAATGTACCCCACTGCAGACCTTACATCCATAATAAACCCTGGTACTCTCCCACCACCTATGTATGTTGAGCCCCAGGTACGGGCCACTGCCCCAGAATACATACATCCTCACTCAATCCCCACCTCTTGGCAAAATATATCTGATCCAAGAGGAGGAAGGGTGTTGTGTGAAGTGGAGGGTGAGCTTCTTGTTACCCCCAAAATAACTCAAGGTGAGATAGATGGAATGGCTGAAGAACATCGCTTGCCTCAAGCCTCAGCCTATCCAGTTAGGGAGCAATTCATCCCTGGTACAAATGGACAGGTAAATCGGATAGTTACCCAGCATGTCCCGTGGACACCTGGGGAGATGAGAGGATTTCTTTCATCTATCCCTAAACCACATAATAATCCATATGGATTTGCAAATGAACTGCATAACATTGCAGTCAGTTACAAACCCACATGGAGAGATTTATTGCAATTGATAAAACCAGTAGCTGGACAGATCGATACTGCCGCTATTTGTACCAAACTCACCTTACCATCAGACCCATCAGAACAAGAAAACACCCCCCAAAAGGCACTAGAATATGTTGTCCAAATACGGAACAAGATTGGGGAAGTCTTTCCCCCACAGTCTTGGGTCCGAGTGACAAAGGGTTAAGGAACCAGTGGAGGATTATTTTGAGAGATTTAGAATTGCGGTAGAAGAAGCAGGAGGAGATTTAGAAGATCAAGGTATGGGAAAGATGCTGACTGCCACATTAGTCTCGGGACTCAATAAAGAAATACATGATAAGTTGGTCTCTGCCCATGCTGACTGGCGAGACAAATCAGTCCCGGCACTAATGAGCCTAGCCAGCTCAATCCAGAGAGGCATACAGGAGGTGCATGACAAAAAGGCCCAAAGGGTGATGGTGGTTGACACATCTGGCAACCCCCAGAAGAATAAGTACAGGTGAAGGAACAATTGGGAGCCCAGAAATGTGAAGTGCTACAATTGTGGGAAACAGGGCCACATTTCACGGAATTGTTCAGCCCCCAAAAAAGGGAGGCAGGACAGTGCCTGACGGGGAGGGCTTCCAGTGTTACCAGTCATCTCTGAGAGCAGGGGGGGTGATGCCTTTGTCCACTTGACCCTCTCTGAAATGCCTTTTTACTTAGTGGAGTGTCTGGTAGACAGTGGAGCAGCCCGTACTGTCCTCAAAAAATCTGAAGCCCCAAACTTAAAAATTTCTGGACTAATAGATGCAATAGGACTGGAAGGTAAACCTATCACACTGAGGGAGACTGTGGAGACTCCTGTAAACATAGGTCCAGTTAGCACCTCCCTCTCCTTTGTGCTCAGTGACACTGTTCCTTGCAACTTGCTGGGAAGAGATGCACTGATGAAACTAAAAGCAAATATTCAGTACACAGAGGATGGACCTATTGTAACTGCATCTGAGGGATCGGAGGACCATAATACACTAGAAAGTCTGGTCCCTCTGATGGCAGTTCAGCATCCCCCAGACCAGGAAATTCCACCTGACCTGGGAGATGTACCCAAAGAGGTATGGGCTGTTAAAGGTGGACCAGTGGGCCTCATTAAACAGGCAGACCCAGTGGTCATCAAGCTCAGACCTGGAGCTAAATTACCCAGGGTTCCTCAGTACCCCCTTAGCATGAAGCAAATTAATGGTGTGAGAGATCAAATCAAAACCTTTGTGGACCAGGGGATCCTGGTCCCTATAAAATCTCCAGTGAACTCACCTCTGTACCCGATTTTGAAGCGTACCTGCGGGTACCGCATATGCCAGGATCTACGGGCAGTAAATAAAATTATTCTGGAAGACTCACCGCTTGTCCCAAACCCACACACTATCCTAGGAGAGATCCCGCCCGATGCCTCCTGGTTTAGCGTGATAGATTTGGTTGATGCTTTCTTTAGTGTACCTGTACACACTGATTCCCAGTACCTGTTCGCCTTCACTTTTGAGGGGCAACAATATACTTGGACTCGGCTTCCCCAGGGAATGATTTCATCGCCTTCTGAATTTGGTCAGGCGATGAAACAGGTCCTGGATAGATGGCAATTGCCAGCAGGGGTCACTATTGTACAGTATGTTGATGACCTCTTGCTAACAGCCACCTCAAGGGAACAGTGCATAAGTGCAACTGCTTCTCTACTTTCCCACTTGGGTGTTGAAGGATGCAAGGCATCCCCCAGCAAGCTACAATTTTGCCAGGAAAAGGTCACTTTCCTGGGCCACTGTATTTCACAGGGCTCTAAACACTTAACCGTGGACAGAGTCTCTGTAATACAGAAAGCACCCTACCCACAGAGTGCCAAACAAATCAGAGCCTTTTTGGGATTAGTCGGGTATTGTAGACAATGGATACCAAACATGTCTCAACTCGCTGCTCCCCTTTACGCTCTGACCACTCAGGCTGGACATATAGAGCTGCCTGAGGAAGGGAAACAGGCTGTGGACCAGTTGAAGGCGGCTATACTCAGTGCCCCCTCACTGGCACTCCCAAATTATACCAAGCCATTTAGTTTATACTGTCATGAACAGGCGGGACAGGCTTCGGGGGTGCTCACTCAAAAGTATGGAGGGAAACAAAAGCCAGTAGGATACTTTAGCACCAAACTGGACTCAGTGATTTCAGCAGGTGCTACATGTGTAAAGTCAGTAGCGGCAGCAGCCATGCTAGTTGAAAAGACTGCTGATATTGTCCTGGGGAATCGGCTATTTCTCATGGTTCCTCATGCTGTCCAAGCAGTCCTCCACAGCCTGACAACCAGACACCTGTCTGCTGCCAGGTTGACCAAGTATGAGATTTCTCTCCTTGCACCATCTAATATCACCATACTTCGGTGCACGGTGCTAAATCCAGCTACTCTGTTGCCACTTTATGACAGGGAGACTGGACAGACCCCAGAGCATGATTGTGAGCAGGAGGTGGAACTTTTCTACACCCCTCCCAATTCTGTTCTGGATGAGCCAATTCCAAACGCAGAAATGACCCTCTATGTGGATGGGTCTAGACTGCAAAAGCCAGAAGGAGGGTTTGCTGCAGGTTTCGCTATAGCAGATGACAACTCTGTTTTGTACTCTGCAACGCTTGATCCAGGAATACACTCTGCCCAGAGTGCAGAATTGATTGCCCTGATCAAAGCATGCGAAATAGCAGAGGGGAAGACTGTAAACATATATACAGATTCCCGCTATGTGCACGGAATTGTGCACGATTTTGGTTTCCTGTGGGCACATAGAGGTTTTCTGACATCCAGCGGGAAAGTTGTAAAACATGCAGACCTAATTCAGGATCTCCTGAATAGGGTGAAATTACCTAAAGCCATAGCCGTTATCAAGTGCCAAGCACATCAGCGAGCAAGTGATCCTATCACTATGGGTAACAATAGAGCAGATGAAGCAGCCAAGCAGGCAGCTTTATTGATTCTCCATGAGTCCTCAAAAAGTACTGAAAATATGACAATGGATACTCTAAAGGCCCTGCAAAATCAGGCAGGTCCCCAAACACTTGACAAATGGAGAAAGGCCGGTTGCAAACTAACAAATGATGTTTGGAAACATGAGGATGGTCGATTGTGTGCACCTCCATCCCTGTATCCCATTCTAGCAAATCTGTCACATCTCCACTCACATGTTTCCAAAGGGGGAATGATTGCTAGTGTCAATAAATTTTGGTTTGCACCAGGTTTTTCCCAATTTGCGACAGTGTGGTGTAGTAAATGTATGATTTGTGTCAAACACAATCCAGGCAAACTGACTAAGGTGGAGATGAAACACCTTGTAAAACCTGACTACCCATTTCAAAGGTTACAGATAGACTACATTCAACTACCAAAATGTGGTGTATACAACTATGTGTTGGTATCTACCGACATGTTTTCCTCTTGGGTGGAGGCGTGGCCTGTTGCCAAGGCAACAGCAGCAGTAACAGCCAAGAAACTAATATCTGAAATTGTTTGCAGGTATGGCCTACCTGAAACAATAGAGTCTGACAGAGGGACTCATATCACAGGGCAGGTGTTTGCAGAAATGCTTAAAGGGTTACAAATTAACCAGCACCTTCATACTCCGTACCACGCCCAGTCTTCTGGGAAGGTAGAGAGAGCCAATGGTGTTTTAAAAAATAAATTAGCCAAGATCTGTGGGCAGACAAAACTCACATGGGTACAAGCCCTACCAATAGCCCTTTTTGCAATGAGGCATACCCCAAAGGGATTACATGGACTCTCACCATTTGAGATACTGTTTGGGAGGCCGCCACTAACAGGCCTTTTCTTTCCACAAGAATTGCATGGACAGTATGCCTCTCTAACTGACTATGTTGTTCAGCTTCATAAGCAACTGACTGATTTGCATGGCAAAGTGTTTTCTTCTTTACCAGACCCAGAAGACACATCTGGAACTCACCGCCTACAACCTGGAGACTGGGTGGTGATAAAAAGATACGTCCGAAAACATCTGGAACCCCGATTTGATGGCCCATATCAGGTGCTACTGACCACAGCTACCTCAGTCAAGGTAGAGGGGAAGCCTAACTGGATACACGCTTCTCACTGTAAGAAAGTTAACTTTCAGGTCAATGATGCAGACCTTTCCCAAAAGGGTGAGGCCTCTCGGGGAGAAGAGGATCAAATGGACTGTTAAAATGCACTTGTTATTGTGCCTGCTTGTTTGTGTGCTATATCATTGTATACAGGTGAAAGGAGAAAAACAGAAGAACTCTATATGGCTGCTACATAAGCAGACAGCCAAGCAGCTGAACGCCACGGACTGTTGGATCTGTTCCCATGTCCCTACGAACCATAAAGGAATCCCTTTGGTCGGTATCCCTATATCTATGAATGATCTTAATCTCACAGATTATAGCTACAATGTTGAAATAGATGTGAATCACACGGCCCATAATGCCCTCTCAGACCAAGGTATATACTTAGAAATTGCTGGTTTAATCTCTACACCTACTATGTGTATAGGACCCATGTATGTTAACCACATGACTGAAGTAAAAGGTCACCTAATCAGCTTACCTAAGGTGTACATTGGAGAAACAAATTGTAAAAATGCTACCTTAGTGTTTGATATGGAATACAAGGAAGCAACATGTGACAAGGTGAATGGTCACTGCAATAATCTATGTTGGTGTCCACATATGAAAGCTTTTTGTGCCCCTAGGTGTGCCTGTCCTGACCAGAAGGAGGAGGATACAGGGGAGTGTAAGACCCAACTGTATAATAATATGGTATGGTTTCAGAGCTGGTTGGGAAACCATGGTACGATTATTCCTAGGGTGCTAAAGCAAGGGCTGTATTATATTTGTGGTAACAGAGCCTACTCATGGCTTCCTATGGGAGCATGGGGTAACTGCACTATAGGAAGAGTTGTACCAGCCATAAGACAGCGTGCAAATATCTCTTTCACTAATATGGTAGAGACAGACCCTAGCGAGGCTAGGCGCAGGAGAGATTTGTTTACTGCATCAGATAAAGCCTGGATGTGGTTCCCTGCCTGGACAGGCTGGGGAATTGAATTACTGTAGCAAACAAATTAAATAAATATGCAAGTATTATGGATGGGATCATTAATGAAACCACAAGTGCTATCCATGCTATTAATGAAGAGATGGCACAAATTAGGAAGGTGACACTACAAAATAGAATGGCGCTTGATTACTTACTAGCCATAGAGGGAGGAACTTGTGCTGTCATAGGGGAAGAATGTTGCACTTGGATTGAGGACTCACATGACCCCATAGAAGCACACATGAATAAAGTGAAGGAATTGCAGAAGAAAGCTAGAGATATATCCAAGGAGGGATGGAATCCCTTCTCTTGGTTGGGGTCCGTTGGTGCATGGCTTAATAATCTATTGTCAGACCTGATAAAACCCATAGTGGTAGTGATAGGATTAATCGTGTTCTTTTTAATTGCCTGGAAATTGCTAATGTGTTGTATCTCTTCTAGCAGGAAAAATGTGGATCCGCTCATTAAATAGGAAGAGTGACAACAGCCCCAGAGATGACCGTCTGCCGGCTCAGCCCAACTGCCCATCTCTTCTGGGAGACCCCTCAGCTGTTGAAAGATTTGGGTGGAAGACATCATCTCTGAAAGAGGGTCCCACAGGTGCACTTCGACAGTTTGGACACCACCCCCGAGGAGGTTTCATCCGAGAAGTGATATTCGACGAGTCAGTCATTCTGATTCCAAGCGAATTCATTGAGTGGTCTCTGTGCCCTAGTGCATCTCTGGCTGCTGTTGTTCATATAGCTAGATAGGGTGTGTGTGTGTGAAATCTCTCATATTCAATAAAAATGTGTGGATGCTTAGATGAAATGGCAACCGAGTGGCAGCCCTCAATAGATGCAAGACCACATCTTGCATCTCTACGTCTATGCGGCTTATCCGTATACTCTATGATATAGGGGCTGTCTGGGGGGTCATTTCTGAATAGGAAGGCATTAGTTAGCTGAGGAATATATATGTGTGATAATAAAATTATCAAAAGGGTGAAGTTGTTAAGGAAATTAAGCAATTTCCAGCATATTGCTCTGTTTAATATCATTTTGATGCTTAAGGCAGAATAAAAGAAATGCTTGTTCGTGACTAGAAATCTGATAACAAAGAACTTGTACAATGCATTCGCCAAGTCATCACAGAAGTGCTGACGAACTTGTTGACTTGGACCCCACCACTCGCGTGAGAAGGCTACAGATGGTACCCGATAAGAAGAACTGTCCAGAACTGTCTATATGCAGAAGTCTCTGATTGGTTCAAGGCTCGGGTGGAGTGGGTTCTGTAATGTGTATATCAATGTCACTGTTACTCATGGTCGGGGCATCAGCAGACTGAGCGCTCATGACCTATTACGTGTAAGTGCATTGCTGTATGCCACTTTGATGTAATGTCATTCTGCTATATAAACTTCTTAATTTGACTACAGCTGTTCACGTTGTTGTTTTCTTCCTTAACACAGTATAACACACATAATGCCCCCAGCAGTATAACACACATACAGTAATGCCCCCAGCAGTATAACACAGATAATGCCCCCAGCAGTATAACACACATAATGCCCCCAGCAGTATAACACAGATAATGCCCCCAGCAGTATAACACACATAATGCCCCCAGCAGTATAACACACATAATGCCCCCAGCAGTATACCCCACATAATGCCCCCAGCAGTATAACACACATAATGCCCCCAGCAGTATAACACACATAATGCCCCCAGCAGTATAACACACATAATGCCCCCAGCAGTATAACACACATAATGCCCCCAGCAGTATACCCCACATAATGCCCCCAGCAGTATAACACACATAATGCCCCCAGCAGTATAACACACATAATGCCCCCAGCAGTATAACACACATAATGCCCCCAGCAGTATAACACACATAATGCCCCCAGCAGTATAACACACATAATGCCCCCAGCAGTATAACACAGATAATGCCCCCAGCAGTATAACACAGATAATGCCCCCAGCAGTATAACACAGATAATGCCCCCAGCAGTATAACACAGATAATGCCCCCAGCAGTATAACACAGATAATGCCCCCAGCAGTATAACACAGATAATGTCCCCAGCAGTATAACACAGATAATGCCCCCAGCAGTGTAACACACATAATGCCCCCAGCAGTGTAACACAGATAATGCCCCCAGCAGTATAACACAGATAATGTCCCCAGCAGTATAACACAGATAATGCCCCCAGCAGTGTAACACAGATAATGCCCCAGCAGTGTAACACAGATAATGCCCCCAGCAGTGTAACACAGATAATGCCCCCAGCAGTGTAACACAGATAATGCCCCCAGCAGTATAACACAGATAATGCCCCCAGCAGAAGTGCACATAATGCCCCCAGCAGAAGTGCACATAATGCCCCCAGAAAAACCGCACATACTGTAATGCCCCAGCAGAAACTGTGCTGTAAGTTAAACTCACCGTTGCCATCCGTTGGTTGAGGTCAGTGTTCTGTCCAGAAGCACCACTGTTCGGGGCCTCCAGCACCCGTGTGGCGCGCAGTGATTCCCCGTGTGTCAGCAGAGGTGGACAGCCTGTCAGCGCAGCGGGCAGCCTGTCAGCGCGGCGGGCAGCCTGTCAGTGCGGCGGGTGTGGGATGTAGCTGGAAGAGCCTACAGTACACATTGCGGCGTATCAGCTCTTCCACCCACATCCCACCCCCCGCCGCGCTGACAGGCCGCTTAATCCATTCCTCTGATGGGCGATTCTGTCAGCCTATCAGCGGCGTTTCCTCACATAAAGAAAAAAAAAGTCAGGAAGTGAGGGTGAACGCTCCGCGCCGACCGCGCTATGCCAAATATGCACCATCAGGACATTTAGGTCAGATATGCAATTTCTGCTGAAAATCGGGCAAATATGCAAATGCATATGCAAATATGCAAATGCATATAATCCGGTCTCTAATAATAATATATGATATATTGTCTTGTTTGTTGGTTTAATATCACCCTTCTGATGTCTGTAAGCACATATATATATATATATATATATATATATATATATATATATATATATATATATATATAAATTTCTTTGGGGGGGGCACTAAATGAATGTCTTGCCCCGGGCACCAGAAACCCTAGTTTCGGCCCTGTCTATAGTTTCTTAATCTAGAGCTCTAAAAGCTCAGTAAATATAAATAAGAACACTGAGGGCCTAATTCTGTGTCATGCACATTTCTCTATACAGCCTTAACTAATGATTTTTAGTGAACTGTGCATGCAAGGTAGTGAGCATCTTTGTGCATCTCCAATTGATTCAGACGGATCTTGAAAGTTTCCCTCCTGCTATAAAATGAGAATCTCTTTGTGTCAGCTGGCCAGAGTGTTCTGGGCAATGTATTATGTTCAATAGTGTGCTGCTCTGGGCTTTCTGATTTATTCAGATTTTTGGGGTGCTGTACCCTGTATCTACATATAGCAATATGGACCCCCAATACCTAGAGAAGCATTGACAATTGGCTTGGTGGCTTTCCATATATATTTTCAAATATGTTTAACCAAAGATCTCTGAAATCTATTATCATGTAGATTTAAATAAGTTTACTGATATCATTCAATGTGCTGGGGGAAACAAAATGTGCTTCTTTCTTGCTCAAGATTAGCCCTTCCCTTCAATCACCTGAGTGATATTACTCAACAAATTGAGCGTCTGCCAGTATATACTGTATTCTTTAGTACAGTAGGTGTGTTGCCAGAATTGCACTATAGTCTTAAGCTATTTACACACAGGGCTAATCGGCCAAGCAGTTTTGACTAGTCAAAATTACCCTGAAGGTTAGCCAGAATCACCCTGTGTGCACACTGCGGCCAATAGCAATGCGATGTCGCTATCGCTCAGGCAATTGACTGTACAGGCAACTCAATTTTGACTAGATGCCGCACAATGTATCTGGCTGTACACACAAGCTGCAGCTGGGGATGGCAGCCAGCTATCGCTGGCAGCTTCGTCTTGATTTTGACAAAGTCAATTCGCTTAGTCAAAATTTCCTAGCCCATGCCTGTGTGTATACCCCTTTAGTCATGCATATGCTAAAGTGATGCCTATTTCATATGGATCTCTTGCACCCAGCATTAGGAAGGGGTTAGTGGTGAAAATGATGATGGTGGCTATTCTTGTGTACAAGTTACTGGTGGTGGTCTAGTCACAGAAGTCATGTGACTCAGAATATTGGTGAATACTCTCAATAGACCTCCAATCACAGATGATGTATGAAAAGGAATAGTAAACATTGATTAATCATGACTATTAAACATGTTTATAAAATCTTAATTCAATGACCCTGGCAAATCGAGAGCTTTTAAAGTGCCATTATATCAGACGGGGGGAAAAGCGGCGGGTGCCTATTCAATGCAGTCTTGCCAAACAGCATTGAAAGCAGGACTTTGCCCGTGCTGCTCCCCTTCAGTGGAACGCACTACCTCGCTCCATTAGACTCTCCCCGACCTTGCAAAGCTTCAAACGGGCACTGAAAATTAACCTATTCATCAAAGCATACCCTTCCACTGCATAAACCAGATGGTTCTCCGACCCCTTGCCAGTTTACATCCTGCTATCTAACCACCACCCACTTGCTTGCACCTCTTGTAATCTGTCTGTCTCCCCTTCCTACTAGATTGTAAGCTCCTCCGAGTAGGGCCCTCTTCCCTCCTGTTGTCAAAGCCCTCTTCTCTTCACATTTCACTCACAGCTCTCCTATACTCAAACACTCAGTGACCATCTTCGTCTGCATACTCATCTCCATCATTGGCATCTAGCCTCTAGCTGTATGTTGATTGAGTCCTCACTACTTATATCCAAGCTGTAATGTGTATTGAACTGTGGCGCTCTTTATTTGTACTGTATTTTTGTTATTTATTCAATGTTATGCCAAGCTTTGTCTCCCTGTATTGTTCCTTTGTACGGCGCTGCGAAACACTTGGCGCCTTATAAATAAAATTACAATAATAATAAAAGCAGATTGACAGAATGGGCTCAACTTTAAAAGCTGTCAGGCCGTTTGGCCAAAACGGCCATGAGTTGTCGCAATCACGGCCGAATCTCGACAATCCAAGGCCATTTACTTGAACACGTCCTCATTGAATCCCACCTGGTGATATGCAAGGACAGGGTGGTCAACTGACATCCAGTGATCCAGCTGCCCACCCCCCCCCCCGCACCTACGTCATGGCCTCATTAGCCTGAGAAGGCCCAGCATTCTCATGGGAACCCCCATGAAATGCTGGGTGTTCCCATATACTAATGGGGCTGCCCGGCACCCCCTGCTCGCTGTGTCGGGTGCATGCACTCGGGGAACAGAATGTTTGACGTGGGTGCACTCACCCTGCGGGTGGTCTGAATAACTCAGGACCGAATAAATCAGAATAAGGTCCTTAATCAGAAAGTTTTTACAAGCTGATGGGTTTACTCTAAATGGCAACACTCACACTTTTACAGTATATGTAATGCTATGAATGTGTCCACTGAAGTGAATAGCTTTGTATGTTCTTATAACATAGTATGTAATGGGATTATGCGCTGTTGCGTTTTCCCTCACTAAATCTATCTCTATGATAAACACAGATATTAAATACACATCAGTAACTGAAGTGGAATATTTTACTTGGTGGAAAAAGTGAGAGTTGTGTTTATTGGCTTATTTCACTTAGGTGAATATAAAAGAGCGCATTGCCATCACTGTCACCATGCCTCATCGAATGTTACTAATAATCCTATTTGAAGGAGATCTCGATCTTACATCCATCAATCATTTAATTTTCTGTTTAATATTCGTCATCTACAAGCTAGGTGTAGAAGTAGAACACCAAACAATTCTATCATCTTTGGGTCTGTTTATGTATAATGCATCTCACAGACCTAAAGCAAAATGACACCATGACTCTAGCCAGCTCCGTCTGAAAAACGGACAAGGGCATGTACACTATGTATTACAGTGGGTGAACAAGGGGATGGTGCATGGGACGCCGACAAAGGCGGCTGATGTTACATGACATCAGCCCTGCCCACTGTTCAGCAATCTTCGGCCCAGATTAAAGTAAAATCTGACTGACTTTTATCTACTAGTGGATGAAAAATCATTTGATTTGACCATTGAAGGATTTTTTGCCTGTGTAGCCGCAACTGCAGCCGCCTGTGTCACCATTTACAACCAAATGCGCCCATTTGGAAGGCGAAAGGATGCGGCCGTTTAACTTATGCTTATGCTGAATCCCCCGTTTTTGTTTGCGTTTAAATTTCTTTAAAATTGATTAACAAAATTTGATTTGAACATTAAAAACAAATCAATAAAAAAACAGCTAAAATATTGTCAATTATATCCCTTTTCCACTAGCCTAAATATCCTGGGATTGTAGGCAGGTGGAAATGCTCCCTGTTGAAATGACCCAGGTCATGAGACCCAGCATTTCACTCCAGGTAGCGACCAGGGTTGAACATGGGTTATACCCGGGCCACCGTGCAGTAAATGGGTAAACCGGGTTGATGTGACCCGGGTCCTGTTCACTGCAATGCAAAAGCCGGCACTGCAAAATGATCCCATTATGTGTATGCAGGTGCATAGGTGCTGATTCTGTGGGTGCTCAAGGGCCCGAGCACCCACGGAAATTGATGAGCACCCACGAACCCAAGTCCCGCTGCTGGGCCACTGTATTCACTTGCTAATTTGCGGCTGCAGCACCCGCATCGCTGGACCCGCCGCCTGGGAAACAGTATGCTGGGATGGCGGGAAGAGTGTATTCCACCCGCAGAGTAATAGGTGGATGTGAGGCAGGCCAGCCTGTGCGTACTCTGTGCGTGCTGTGCTCATAGCGCACACTGACTGAGTAGCTCAGCAGCGGCCCTTCCTCCCATGTCCCACCGCACTCCCCCTCTCTCATTGCCGGCACAGGTACTGTGGGGGCATTTACAGTATGTATTTGGCACTGTGGGGGCATTTAGGTATTTGGCACTGTGGGGGCATTTATGTATTTGGCACTGTGGGGCATTTATGTATTTGGCACTGCTACCATAATTTGAATATTGGAGACAACTGTAATATAAATTGGCATTATTTTGTGGCCATGCCCCTTCCCCATGAAGCCACTCCCCTGAACACACTTCCATGCAATTGTATTTATTTAGTAAACTTCGCCAAGAATATGGTGCCGCGGGTATGGGAGGCGTTCGTGAAAATTAACAAGCCCATCTACTACAGTTTAATGCACTGTATACCGTACAGATTGGTTCGCTCGGTGTAAAGAATCTCAGATACTAATACATCTAGCCAAAGGCACTAGGCTGCTTCTGAACGGGAGCATTGCCTGCTATCACCATGTGTCATAGACTAGTGGATAAGTGCGCCGCTTTGCATGTGGTAGGCCCGAGTTCGATTCATATAGGGTTATAATTTTTTGTCACAGTAGGGCAGTTACTGTATATTTAATATAACTAGGCACACACAAAGAATCCTGCTTCCCTATAAAGTTTTCCATGCATCTGCATGTGCTGAGCAGTGTTCATGCTGTTGAAGACCCAAGTATGATCCTTGGACTGACTGATTGACTTTCTTTTTTCATTACGCACTCATGTCGCAGGATGTTTGCTCTGCAAAGGACGCACTTGGGTGCACCCTCTTTTACCTCCATAATCAATGCATGATGGCTGGAAGACGTGCTCGTCCCTATAGCCCAGGAGAACTGCGAATATTGGTGGCCTGGCAGGATAAACCACTGCCCAGTAACAGGGCAGTGGTAGAGGCCTACCAGAAGGCAAGCCACACCATAACGATGAGGTTCTGCCAGATGAGGACAGTGAGCTCCCTACCGAGAAGGTGGAGTGGCCTTGTCCGGTGGGACACCTGACTTCTACAGTCCTTAAGGGGCAGTAAGTATTGTACCATATAGTGCCACGGGGGATTTCCTGCTTGTTGCCATGGGGCGATGACATGCTTGTTGCCATGGGGTGATGACATGCTTGCTGCTATGGGGTGACTACATGCTTATTGCCACAAGGGATTTCCTGCTTGTTACCAAAAGGTGATGACATGCTTGTTGCTATGGGGTGATGGCATGCTTGTTGCCAGGGGGTTATTGCATTCTCATTGTCACAGGGGGTTTCCTACTTGTTGCCGAGGGGTGATGACATGCTTGTTGCCAGGGGGTGATTACATGCTCATTGCCATGGGGGATTTCTTGCTTGTTGCAATGGGATGATGACATGCTTGTTGCCAGGGGGTGATTGCATGCTTATTGCCATGGGGGATTTCCTGCTTTTTGCCATTGGGTGATGACATGCTTGTTGCCAGGGGGGATTTCCTGCTTGTTGCCATGGGGTGATGACATGCCTCCTGCCAGGAGGAGATTACATGCTCATTGCCATAGGGGATTTCCTGCTAGTTGCGATCGCGCCGTTGAAGAAACATGAGTCGCAGGAGCGTCTCAGACACTCCCATTGTGGATTAGTGTTGAAGGTACTGTATTCAGCTCGAATCAAACCCTGCCTCCCTTTCCCCCTTCCTGGAAGACTTTGCACTGATAATGCAATGCAAGAAGCTGATTCAGTTAATGTGGCTGGGGAAGGAGCAACAGTATACAAACAACATGCGTATTACAGTACTAAACCACATGCTGTGGTTCCTGCGCATGAAATTGCACAAAAAGGTTTTATAGAAACATGTTCTTTTATGTATGTCTAGTTTTATTAAATATAACTTTAAAAAATATTTCAATAAGATATAGACTTTTTACTGAGAATGCAATGCAATAAAAGATTTTTTTTAAATGACATTGTAATCGAACACGGGTTTCCAGCTTGTAAAGCAGCACAGTTATTTACAAGCCTGCGCCTCCTGGTGACAGCAGCCACTGCTCATCAGTCTACATTATGTAAAGCTGTAATGCCGTTCGCCGAGAATGAAAATGAGTTTTATGTTCACAATATTCAGCATCTGCTACATGATGGTTATAATTTGCCAATGGGACCATGACACTACATGGCCCATTTGCTTGTATTGTACAGTACAGTTGGAGCCGCAATGATGTTCATGGGGATGAGACACACGAGTGTCTCATACGTACTGTATACTGTAGTAAGCGTGCTCCACTCAGCGAATGGCTGAGTTCCATCGGTATATTGGTGAAGCATTAGCCACCCAGAGATGCTGACTTGTATTGCATAGATATTGTATGGCAAGCATCCACGCACCTCAGCGCACGGGAGGCCATTTTACAGTCTCTACGGGCACATGAGTTTACCACCAACCCTGAGAAATGTGCCATTGTTATGGTGGAATCAAAGTATTGTGGTACAATGTAGACAGAGAACAAGTTAAACTTCAGCCTAGTAAACAGAAAAGTAAGTTGCATCTTAGGACATTTCTTGGTCTGGTGGGATATTACCGCAGACTCATAAGGGATTTTGCCACTAGCGTGGCTCCTCTAACTAAATGTTATAAAAACCAGTCCCCCAGGCAAATTAGAGTGGTGTAGGTCTTCTTAAGCGACCTGTCTGAGACCTCTTATCATTGTGTGCTGTCCATTGCATGGCCTGACAGTAGCGCCGTATTGAACCTTATTAATGTTGGTATTCACAATTTGTAAAGTGTCAAAAAGGTATGGGTCATTGGGTCGACAGCACTAAGGTCGAAATGCATTGGGTCGACCACTGAAGGTTGACTTGAGACAAGGCTGACACATGGGAAGGTCAACATGGGCTTAGGTTGACATGCCATTAGGTCGACACAAGCATTAGGTCGACATGGGCTAGGTCGACAGTCAAAAGGTTGACGTGGGTTTTTTCACCTTTTTAACCGGATGTCGACATAGTCGACAAGGATCCCTTACCAGTGCACGCCATCCCCTCGCATGGCCTGCTGCGCTCACCATGCTTCAGTTTCGTGGGGAAGGGGCATTGCCACATAATAGTACCAACTCACATTACACCACACAATAGAGTAATATATTCACATTACACCACACAGTAGTGCAACTTATACACATTGGGGGTCATTCTAGTTCACTCGGTATCGAGCACCAAACACGCCCCCCATGCGAGCGCTCCCCCCTGCCGGCAACGATTCCCCTCTTTAACAGACATTTAATGAAAACACATCCCCTCACATGTCTCCAGAGCTGAAGATAACCATAGAATGATTTCTCTTGCCATCAGTGGAAACTGACTTTTATTTGTGGCGACAGGCATTGGACTGCCCGTGTAGCTATGGGAATGCCCAGTGTTCCCATGGTCGATAAGCACTGTAATAATTAGAGATGTGCGGCGGCCACTTTTTCGGGTTTTGGTTTTGGATCTGGATCTCCCTTCGTGTTTTGGATCTGGATTGGTTTTGGCAAAACCACCCTTGTGGGTTTTGGTTTTGGATCTGGATTTTTATGAAAAAATGCTAAAAATGGCTAAAATAACAGAACTTGGGCCGGTTTTTGCCCCTAAAGTATTATTGACCTCAATAACATTAGTTTCCACTCATTTCTAGTCAATTTTGATCACTTCACAGCTTACAAAATTGTTTTCATTTACTGTAGTTGGGCCAAAAGGGTATACCGAGGTAGCTGGATGACTAAGCTAAGCGACAGCAATGAGCATCACATACATGTGGACCTTACACTTCCAACCTGGCAGAGCGGCACTGCAGGGGCAGACAGGGTGGCAGTTTAATAAACTATCCCAAAAAAAAAAAAATGCTCTAAAGAGCAAAAAATACAAAGAGGTATCGGCCTTGTCATGACTGGTGGTAGCAGCTTCAGCACTTCTATCAGGTTGCTGATATCCCACTATTTCCTCCTCCATCATCCTCCAAAAATGTGTTTTTATTTTATTTATTACTTTTTTTTTTTTTTTTTTTTACTTTACACTGGACACAGCCTGTCACACTGGACACAGCCCCTTGGACACTGGACACTGCCCCTGGACACAGCCCCTGGACACTGGACACAGCCCGTCACCCTGGACACAGCCCCTGGACAATGGACACAGCCTCTGGACACAGCTCCTGTACACTGGACACAGCCGTCACACTGGACACAGCCCCTGGACAATGGACACAGCCTCTGGACACAGCTCCTGTACACTGGACACAGCCGTCACACTGGACACAGCCTCTGGACACCGCCCCTGGGCACAGCTCCTGTACACTGGACACAGCCGTCACACTGGACACTGCCCCTGGACACTGGAGACACAGCCCGTCACCCTGGACACAGCCCCTGGACACTGGACACAGCTCCTGTACACAGCTCCTGTACACTGGACACAACCCCTGTACACTGGACACAACCCCTGTACACAGCCCCTGTACACTGGACACAGCCCCTGTACACTGGACACAGCCCCTGTAGACTGGACACAGGCCCTGTCACACTGGACACAGGCCCTGTCACACTGGACACAGGCCCTGTACACAGCCCCTGTACACTGGACACAGCTCCTGTACACAGCTCCTGTACACTGGACACAGCCCCTGTACACTGGACACAGGCCCTGTCACACTGGACACAGCCCCTGTCACACTGGACACAGGCCCTGTCACACTGGACACAGGTCCTGTACACAGCCCCTGTACACTGGACACTGTCCCTGGACACAGCCCCCGGACACTGGACACAGCTCCTGTACACAGCTCCTGTACACTGGACACAACCCCTGTACACTGGACACAGCCCCTGTACACAGCCCCTGTATACTGGACACAACCCCTGTACACTGGACACAAACCCTGTACACTGGACACAGACCCTGTCACACTGTACACCACAGGCCCTGTCACACTGGACACAAGCCCTGTCACACTGAACACAGCCCCTGTACAGCCCCTTGTACACTGGCCACTGCAGCCCCTGTACACTGGACTTGTGTACAGCAGCCCCTGCAGACCCTAATCGAGTGAGCAGCAGCAAAATAATATATTATTATTATAGCACAGCACATAGCACAACCACCCTCTTCCCTCTCCTATGCCGGCTCGGATCCAGACTCGGATCGCGATATTTGGATCTGTCGGATCCCGGAGATCCGGACCCGCTCATCTCTAGTAATAATGTATCAGTGAGAGGTGCGCCGCACTGAGCGCAGAGCCTCTGTGGACCTATAAGCGCCCACCATATTGCCTGCACTTCTGGTTTGCATGGAACGGCACCTTGCAGAAGTGCCCTTACAGCATCCCCCATGAAGCGGTGCCAGCACATGGCATTGGTAGCACTTGTTACAGCACTGCAAGCTGCCCTCATTTTTTGAAGCTACACAAAATTATTAGTGGCCTTGCTGGAAACAGTTGCTGTTTAATAGAGCATCAAGCATATGAGTATGTTGTTCAATATTTAATTGCAATTGGCTGTCTGGCTGTATAAGTTCTAAAATATTATAAAAGTGTAAATAAAAAAATGTAAACGCTACATATAAAGTAAGTGTGGTCTTTTTTGCTTTAAAATATGGTAATGTTAAAATGCATTAAATACCCAGATCCAGATGTACTGCCTAAAATACATACCAATCATGCTTACTATGTAAATATTTCACAATTAGTACATTGGGTGAGCTGTGGCATTTGTCTTATAGTCCAAGATATGCATTGCTGGTGCTCTCTCTTGGAAGCAAGCTGATTCTCAGGGCAATTTCTTTTGTAGTTATGAGCAAATCCACAAAACAGCTGGAAAGTGCCAAATTTGTATTTACATACTGCATACACAACTTCCTCCAACAAGCTCCTAGCCCCAGAGTCCATCCTCTGTACATCTTAAAGTGCATTCATCTCTTTTCGTCCAGCTGGTTCCCAGCTGCCAGTGGTGAAATACATTCGCTGGCAGTGAACCCAGCCGTCTTTTAGAGCTATGAAGTTTTGCCAACAGACATCTGTCTTTCCTCTTGATGATTGCAGACCTTGGTGGCAGAGGCTTTAGTGGGGACTGCCAAGTCTCCTGCCACACCTGCCATAGAAATAGTCTTTCTGTGAAGAAGTACACTCCACTGTTTGGCCTACCTGTGCCAAGCTATTTGTAATTACTACCAATATGGCTGCGACCACAATATATATATATATATATATATATATATATATATATATATATATATATATATATATATATATATATATATATATATATAACTAAATGAACTGACCACCTTTCACTGTGTTTTTGTAACTAGTTTTTAACTCAACCCCCTTTTCCCTGCATTTTTAAATTTGCATTTGTTGCTGCATTGAAAAAATAATTGTCAACCCTTGCTGCCTTTTATTCTTATTATTGTTACTCGGCGGCTCATTACTATCACATTAAGGGGTCTAATCATCATCACTTTAACACACAATGTGCAGGATGCTCTAAAGCGGAAATGCAGTAAAAACCCTGTTATTCTGGGTATTTAGTATATTTTCGTACAGAGGAGATTTCCAGCTTTTTGCTGGCGATACCCTATATCAGTGGTGTCAAACTCATGGCCCTCCAGCTGTTGGGGAACTACACATCCCAGCATGCCCTGCCACAGTTTTAGCAATCCATTATATAAAATGTTTCTAATCGACTGTCGACTGTATCCTCCAGCCACCATAACCAGCCAGACCCTAAACTTCCATCCTGCAAGAAAATCAACACCTTCACTATTGGCACTAACATTGAGCATACTGCACTCTAATAATCGAGTGCTGGAAAGCCATTGTGTTGGTGTGATTATACCTCTGGCATTGTTGAATCCTTGTCAGTTTAAATAACAATGCATTTTGCATTCACCCTTTGCCAGCAGTGTTGACTTCCAACAACTGAGAAATTAACACACGGGGGAAAACAACATTGCGTACACTGAAGTATTGATGAATATTGGTGGGGATACAAGACAAACGTCTGCACCAGTTGCGGTCTATAAATAAGATGTCAGTAAAAGGTATTCACTCCCTTAGGCTTTTTCAATTTTCTCTTTTCCAACATGGCACCAGATTTAATTGACATTTATTTTGACTAATCAACAGAAAGTACTCAATAATGTGCCTAAAAACAAAACTGAAGCAAAAAATGTTCTAAAATTAATTAGAAGCAATTTAAATCTACACTGGAAAGTTTGGGAGCTCGGTGCAATGTACATATGTACTGTATGTGACTGTGACTGGAGAAATGCCCTCTGGTGTGCTATTTTGTCAGCCACTTCAGCATCTTCCTGAAGATTTTTGGAAGATGCTCCAGGAGGTTGGTCAGTACATTAAAACAAGCTAGCTATATTCCCTTTATCGGAAGACCACATGTAATTTGTTGTTAAAATATGCAAACCTTTTTTATTTGGCAAATCCATTATTATAACTACTTGCCTTGCAGCTCTTTTACAAGGAAATGTATTACAGTTTGTTTCATCCTATTGCAGTTCTGTAGCTGTGAAAGCAATGAAATGTGTTTACTCCTAAAGCAGGCATGTCCAACGTTGGCCCTCCAGATGATGTGAAACTACACATCCCAGCATGCTTTGCAATAGTTTTAGCATTCTCTAATAGCAAAACTGTGGCAAAGCATGCTGGGATGTCTTGTTTCACAACATCTGGAGAGCCAATGTTGGACATGCCTGTCCCAAAGTAAGTTATTTGTGTCATATAACATTTGATTGAGTTACTGTAACATTTAGACTCTCTGGGCGAAATGTAATAGGGTGTGATTTTCAGTCCTGTTTTAAAATCGCACTAAATCACATTTCGAAAAATTTGCTGAATTTTTGTGGAAATCGCAAATATAGACAATAAGTCGGAATTCGCATGTGATTTAGTGCAATTTTTAGCAAGGAAAAAGTGCAGTTTTAGTAATAAAAATGTGCGATTTTTAGACATGCAATTTTTAGTAATGATATTGTGCGATTCTTTAGACATGGAAGTGTGCAGACTTTATTATTATTTTTTTTTTATTAAAAGGCATGCCCCCCATGATCATTACCAGCCCTGGGCTCATTGAACTGGTCCTGGTTTCCAGGGCTGCCATCAGAAATTTTGGACCCGGGACAGACAACGTAGGCAGAGCCCCTTAGACCCCCCACCCCCGCCTACCAGAATAAAAAAAGACCCCACAGACTAGATGAAACGTTGAACCCATATAACGATATTGGCTGCAGGTAGATGAATTAAGCATTGACCTCATGTTCAGCTGACAGGGGGTGTCATTAACGGGAGCGAGCATCGTTAATCATATTGAGTGTACACTGGACTTAGACTTTAGATATCTAGCATGTATGGGGTTTTATATTGTGTTTATGTAAGGAAACAATAGGGCAATTCAGACCTGAACTCTCAAGTCTGAATTCGCTCCCAGTCCCAATGGTGGGGCTTTGTGCATGCGCATATGCAAATGTGTAAGCCCCGCAGGTGAACACCTTTTGGTGAGTTTCACACTCCGCAGGGTGTTAGCTCAATGGTGGGCAGGAAGGGGGCCACATCTGATATAGTTATCTATTTTATATATGTATTTTTCCAGAGTTATATATATATATATATATATATATATATATATATATATATATATATATATTTTTTTTTTTTTTTTTTATTTATTAGAAAAAAGAATGAGAAGACAGCGCTCTCTAGTGTGGTAGGTTGAAATCAGCAAATGGTTTCAAATTAAATTGTGCGTACCGTTTTCAAATTATATTTGTGCTCATCATAATGATGTCTGGTTATCCTGTCCTAGTGGGTTACCAAGATGTTCCCTGGATATTGCAATTATGCCTTTTAAGGCAAGATTTCACCCACAGGTTATTTGGATTGGATCCAGATGGTGCCACGCAGAGAAGAAACTCGAATTAAAAAATTTTATGGAGTTTTTAATAAGGTGCAAAAAAAGTAAATAGAATAAAAATCTTCCATGAACAAAGAATGGATAACGGAGTGCTCTCAATGCGTTTCGTCGCTCACGTCTTTAACCTAGGCTGGACTTCGTCAGGAGAGTACTCCTGAAAAGTCACTAGAACAGTCACCATAGCCCTCTCCGACATGTACAAGACGCCGCTGCTTAGCTGCAGACCAGATGATCTTTAAACCAAGACGCCGGAGCCTCGTCGCAGACAAACAGGATCAACAGGACCACAAGTGGAAGAAAGGACGTCACTCCATCAGCAAGAACAAGCCACACCCAATGCGTTTCGACTACGATCTTCGCCAGGGGGTGTGGTTAACCCAGGTATGTATCAGGCTTAAATACCCTATTTTTTCACAGGTGCCGTCATTATCACATCATTCACAATTACTAAAGACGCTGGCAAGCATTCACACTTCATAAAAGGAACATCACATTACAAACAAATTACAACAATCTACAATAATATATAAAACATATATATAGCGGGCTGATACCTAGCAACAAATATACATTTATCCAATAAGTTTTAATAGATTTTACCAGTGAATCAATATTTAGAAGAATTTCATTAATTAATTAAAAGCATCTGCATATAAATAAATAGAAAAATACAAAAATATCGGTATCTAAACACAGTTAATAATATACATGAAATTTGATGCCCGGTCTCAGCCTGAAATAACAAAAAACATATTAGCAGAAAAAATTAGCAGAAAAATTATACAGTGCAGTTTAACAGTCTTAAAAAAACACTTACATATTCCTAAATATATACTAATTGCCAACACTATGCATATAATTTTAAGCATTCAATAGATTTAGCAACACTATTATAAAGGCAATATACGGAGTTTTTATTTTATATACATATATAAACAAACAAATAGCAGCATAAAGAGAGCAATATTTAGAAGAGTGATAGCAGCAAGATATATCAACTCAATAAAAAGAAAATAACATTTCTGAGGAGATGATAACATTTAAAAAGATAGCAGCAAGATATATCAACTCAAAGAGGTCGACATCACCACTGTGAACACAATGTCGGGTCGCAACTTCTTTTTAGACAGAAGGACAGAGCACAGATCAACAGTGTCCAACTAACCAGACAGCTGACGACACACGACCATCGCTCAATCACAGAAAGGGGGTAATATCGCAACCTTCATTTAGACCTCGAGGGGCCAGGGTCCCTAATGTGTAAATCCAGAATGTTTCTCTTTTACTTAATTTTTTCTGGATGTCCCCACCATGCTCATTCAGAGTAACATGCTCTATTGCTTTGAATGTTAAATTGTCAACCTGTTATTGCCTTGTTTTGGACCTGAGGAAAAAACCTTCGGGTTTTGAAACGTTGTCCGTTTTCATGCTTTAATACACTATTTAACGTGTTTGACAAAGTCCGCAGAGTGCTGCCTCTTCTTTTTTCCACCACACAAGCCTACTCTGGTTTAAGTGTTAAGGAGAATCTATATCCTATATATATATATATATATATATATATATATATATATATATATATATATATATATATATATATATATATATATATATATATATATATATATATATATATATATATATTATTGCTATTAAATTACAGAATATTTTATTTATTGTGCTCTCTCTTTATCTATATTACTTACAGGGCAGAAAAGCCTGGACTAAGAATTAGGCACAGGGCAGAGAAGGCAGGGCTAGGGAGGCATAGGGCAGGGAAGGCCAGGCTAGGAGGGCACAGGGCAGGGAAGGCAGGGCTAGGGAGGCACAGGGCAGGGAAGGCAGGGCTAGGGAGGCACAGGGCAGGGAAGGCAGGGCTAGGGAGGCACAGGGCAGGGAAGGCAGTGCTAGGGAGGCACAGGGCAGGGAAGGCTGGGCTAGGAAGGCACAGGGCAGGGAAAAAGAAAAAGAAGTATGGTACAGCGCTGTGTTGAATAATAAAGGTAAATTTATTAAAAAGTATACAGTTTCATGGCCAACAATAGACAGACAAGACTCACAACATATATAGAACTGTTAGTCCATTCCCATCTCAACCAAACTGGTTAGTGATTCATTGTATGCATGCAAACACTTTGTTAATTTTATAACCAAAACTTAGGTTAATTTTAGCTCAAAAGTCAACCTTTGATGTGCACATGCAAAGATAGAATATACTTAAGTTGGTCTCCAGTCTTGAGGCAGGGATGGGGTATTCCTTAAGGCTTTGTAGATACCACAGTGTTGTCTCCGACCGTTGGTGCAGTCCCTATTACATGGTCATATCCAAGATCAATTGGTAGGTGTCTGTTTGTAGCCAAAAAGATGTCCCCTCTGACTTCTCCGCATCGAAAAAACGTATCAGCAGCTTCCTCAGGAGTGGTGTATTACTGTTAGGTGACTTCCGCCTTTTTATGGCGGATTACTGCCGTCTGCGCATGCGCCCGCTATGCGGGTCAAGCCTCCATTTCGTTCTAGTCCTTGTTGCCGCGTTATTTCCGGCTATGTCATCGCGGCTATAGCCGCTCTCTGTACAAGCGTGGCAAGCCTCTATTTCGCCTGGCGTTTACTTCCTCATAGTCCCGCCGGTTGCCATGGTGATGGATTTGTTTGTATTCCATTGTTTAATCTCCACAAGTGGGTGCGTTCTCCATTTTGATTGTAAGGAGATATACAGCGCAGATGTATTACTTATTATTTGGATCACCAATCAATCAATTCGTGGTGGGGAATATAACATTTAACACATAACACATAACATGTATTAAAAAACATATTTAAGCATTGTTATTCACCTTATTAATAGAGCGAGATATGGCTATAAATTGTTTTCATCTTATAGACTCTAAAAAGCGACATTTAACATGAGAGGAGTTAATCAATATAAATTAATTGCTCCAACCATATATTTATGAAGAAGGTGTGCACAAATATCAATAAAGTACAGATATAGTTAAATCTAAGGATCAGTTGTTCATAGAATATAAGCTAACAAGTACACAGAAAAGAGGATTTTTTTATATATATATATATATATATATATATACAGTATATATATATATATATATGTGTGTATAAATATAAAAAAAAACATTTTATTGAAATAAACTAAAATAAAATAAAGAGAGAGGGAGCGATTCCTCTATTTATAATGTATATTTAATTTTTTTTTTAAACATATATAATTAATAGGTTCTAAATTCAAAATAATTATAACCTTTTTCCCCTCCCACCACCCTCCTCAACCCCCCAACCCCATTGGCAAACATACGCCCCCACCCAACCCTCCCACTGACCCGCAGGATATATAAAGACAGCAGCAGATGTTCTAAATATTGTTTAACTCTATCGTATCGTTCAGTCCTTTTGGCACCATAGTGCTGAGGCGAAAGATCCAATAGGCTTCTCTGCCACATAGCCTATTGTATCTGTCGCCACCCCTACTGGTGCTTGTCACCTGTTCAATAGCTTTCACCTCAACATTTTTAAGCGAGGTTCCTTGGCAGCTAAGGACATGTCTAGAGAGGGGATGTCGCTCAACTCATTGTTGAGCGCCTGATTATTCCTAGTGAATACCTTCAAGGTGAAGAACAATGCTTAAATATGTTTTTTAATAAATGTTATGTGTTATGTGTTAAATGTTATATTCCCCACCACGAATTGATAGATTGGTGATCCAAATAATAAGTAATACGTCTGCGCTGTATATCTCCTTACAATCAAAATGGAGAACGCACCCACTTGTGGAGATTAAACAATGGAATACAAACAAATCCATCACCGTGGCAACCGGCGGGACTATGAGGAAGTAAACGCCAGGCGAAATAGAGGCTTGCCACGCTTGTACAGAGAGCGGCTATAGCCGCGATGACATAGCCGGAAATAACGCGGCAACAAGGTTTTTGAACTGTAGGACAACGTTTATTGTATATGTCATTGAATGTGGGTGCGGCCTACAGTATGTAGGCCATACCATACGCTGCCTACATGTTAGGTTTCTTGAACATAGGCGTAACATTCTGGGCGGCCTTAAAAACCATCCCCTCTCTAGACATGTCCTTAGCTGCCAAGGAACCTCGCTTAAAAATGTTGAGGTGAAAGCTATTGAACAGGTGACAAGCACCAGTAGGGGTGGCGACAGATACAATAGGCTATGTGGCAGAGAAGCCTATTGGATCTTTCGCCTCAGCACTATGGTGCCAAAAGGACTGAACGATACGATAGAGTTAAACAATATTTAGAACATCTGCTGCTGTCTTTATATATCCTGTGGGTCAGTGGGAGGGTTGGGTGGGGGCGTATGTTTGCCAATGGGGTTGGGGGGTTGAGGAGGGTGGTGGGAGGGGAAAAAGGTTATAATTATTTTGAATTTAGAACCTATTAATTATATATGTTTAAAAAAAAATTAAATATACATTATAAATAGAGGAATCGCTCCCTCTCTCTTTATTTTATTTTAGTTTATTTCAATAAAATGTTTTTTATATTTATACACATATATATATATATATATATATATATATATATATATATATATAAAAATCCTCTTTTCTGTGTACTTGTTAGCTTATATTCTATGAACAACTGATCCTTAGATTTAACTATATCTGTACTTTATTGATATTTGTGCACACCTTCTTCATAAATATATGGTTGGAGCAATTAATTTATATTGATTAACTCCTCTCATGTTAAATGTCGCTTTTTAGAGTCTATAAGATGAAAACAATTTATAGCCATATCTCGCTCTATTAATAAGGTGAATAACAATGCTTAAATATGTTTTTTAATACATGTTATGTGTTATGTGTTAAATGTTATATTCCCCACCACGAATTGATTGATTGGTGATCCAAATAATAAGTAATACATCTGCGCTGTATATCTCCTTACAATCAAAATGGAGAACGCACCCACTTGTGGAGATTAAACAATGGAATACAAACAAATCCATCACCATGGCAACCGGCGGGACTATGAGGAAGTAAACGCCGGGCGAAATAGAGGCTTGCCACGCTTGTACAGAGAGCGGCTATAGCCGCGATGACATAGCCGGAAATAACGCGGCAACAAGGACTAGAACGAAATGGAGGCTTGACCCGCATAGCGGGCGCATGCGCAGACGGCAGTAATCCGCCATAAAAAGGCGGAAGTCACCTAACAGTAATACACCACTCCTGAGGAAGCTGCTGATACGTTTTTCGATGCGGAGAAACGCGTAGAGAGGTCAGAGGGGACATCTTTTTGGCTACAAACAGACACCTACCAATTGATTTTGGATATGACCATGTAATAGGGACTGCACCAATGGTCGGAGACAACACTGTGGTATCTACAAAGCCCTAAGGAATACCCCATCCCTGCCTCAAGACTGGAGACCAATTTAAGTATATTCTATCTTTGCATGTGCACATCAAAGGTTGACTTTTGAGCTAAAATTAACCTAAGTTTTGGTTATAAAATTAACAAAGTGTTTGCATGCATACAATGAATCACTAACCAGTTTGGTTGAGATGGGAATGGACTAACAGTTCTATATATGTTGTGAGTCTTGTCTGTCTATTGTTGGCCATGAAACTGTATACTTTTTAATAAATTTACCTTTATTATTCAACACAGCGCTGTACCATACTTCTTTTTTCTTTTTGCTTGGTCCACTCTAAGGGGTTTAGGTAATTTCCCCTTTTGGTACAGCTGCAGTGTAGAATATTTTAATCAGCGCTCACTATCACTTGTACTTCTTTTTCCTACAGGGCAGGGAAGGCTGGGCTAGGGAGGAACAGGGCAGGGAAGGCTGGAGTAGGGACGCACAGGGCAGGGAAGGCTGGGCTAGGGAGGCACAGGGCAGGTAAGGCTGGACTAGGGAGGCACAGGGCAGGGAAGGCTGGGCTAGGTGATGACACTTCATACAGTGGGGAAAATTTACTAAAATTAATTTGTGGGAAAAATCGTATTTTCCTAGGAAAATACGATTTTTTGGGGTGTATTCATATTTTTGGCATTTACTATGCCAAAAATACAAATATTCGTATTCATATTGATGGGACATTCGTATTTGTATTTACAAATATGAATGTCTACACCATCGAAAGAATACGACAGAAATCACCATTCAAAAGAATGGTGATTCCTGATTTACTAAGCATCCGTATTGATAATACGGCTGCTAATTGGCGTGAAACATTCACGAAAATACGGCAGGAAAATACACCTTATTTTCCTGTCGTATTTGGCAGAAGCCTGCACGGATCTGTCAGATCCATGCAGGCTTCCGTGTAAAAAAAATAGAAAAATAAATAAATAAATAAAAAACAGCGTGGGGTCCCCCCCACAACTGTAACCAGCACCAGGCTGAAAGAGCCAGGGCCAGTAATTAAAAATCAGGGAAACCCGACAAATAGGGGTTCCCTGATTTTTAACAACTAGCCCCAGGCTCCAGGTCCGGGGCTGGTTCCAAAAATACGGGGGACAAAATGAGTAGGGGTCCCCCGTATTTTAAGAACCAGCCCCATGCCAAACCAGCCAGCAGGGTAATGCCACAGCCGGGGGGAGACTTTTTATACAAGTCCCCCCGGCCAAAACTTTAACCCTCTGACCAGTCAGCCTGGCCAGGGGCCCTGGGGGAGTGGGGACCCCCCAATAAAGGGGTCCCCCCCTCCAGGACTTACCTGATTCAGTGTAAAAAAAAAATTGATTTAAAAACTATTGTTTTAAACTGTGGAACTATGAGTCCCAGCAAGCCTCCCCCACAAGCTGGGACTTGGAGAACCACAAGTCCCAGCCTGCAGGGCATTAAAGGGCCCGCTGACACTTGTAGTTCCACAGTTAAAAAAATAGTTAAATAAATACACACATACTGATACTTACCTATCTTGATCCCATAGGTAGATCCCTGGGTCCCGGGTCCCTGGCTCCGGTGTCTGGGGTCCGTGTCCAGTCCGAAGAAATTCATGGTGGACCTGTGGAAGGAAATCCTACTCACCCAGGTCCTCCATGGAAGTTCTTCAGTCTTGATCCGCCGTAGTCCAGGGCTTCTTCCATCTTCTTCAAGCTGCCGGCGATTCCTGGAGCTCCCCACATCGGACTGTGAGAGGCGCAGAAATCCTTCATCCTCCGCACCTCTCATCAGAATGATTCTATTGGCTGCTCAGCGGCCAATCAGAAGCCGCGCTAAGCGGCCAATAGAATCATTCTGATGAGAGGCATGAAGGATCTCTGCGCCTCTCACAGTCCGATGCGGGGAGCTCCAGGAATCGCCGGCAGCTTGAAGAAGATGGAAGAAGCCCTGGACTACGGCGGATCAGGACTGAAGAACTTCCATGGAGGACCTAGGTGAGTAGGATTTCCTTCCACAGGTTCACCATGGATTTCGGTACTTATGTATTATCTGGACTCCCATGTTAAATGCACCCCGTTTTTTCATACCCCTACTATCCAACTACGCATGGAGTTGATTTTATATAGTGTGGCGAGTGCAGCGAGCAACCGTGCCCGAAGCGTGGTGAGCGCAGCGAGCCCCGCGAGGGGACGCAATCTCATAAGAAAAACGAGAGTCCAGAAATTACATAAGTACCTGGATTTCTTCGGACTGGACACCGACCCCAGACACCGGACACCGGACACCGGAGCCAGGGACCTGGGACCCAGGGACCTACTGTACCTATGGGATCAAGATAGGTAAGTATCAGTATGTGTGTGTTATGTATGTCAGGGGTTCCCAACCTTTTCTGAATAACGGCAACCTAGAGTATCAGAATTTTTTCACGGCACCCCTAGGCCAAAACATTTTTTAGATTGGGTTTAGACGCGATTCTTAGGGTCAGTTATGTGGTAAAGGGCAGGATTTGCTTCTGATTGTACACATTTTATGATTGGCAGCCACCAGCACTGGTTTTGCTCATAAATAATTACCCATTAATAATTTGAATTGGTCCTGGGGCACCCCTGCATGTGTCCCGAGGCACCCCAGGGAGCCACGGCACACAGTTTGGGAACCACTGATGTATGTATTAAAGTTTTATTTTTCTGGTGCGTCAGTGTGTATTTATTTAACTATTTTTTAACTGTGGAACTACAAGACCCAGCGGGTCCTTTAATGCCCCGCAGGCTGGGACTTGTGGTTCTCCAAGTCCCAGCTTGCGGGGGAGGCTTGCTGGGACTCATAGTTCCACAGTTTAAAACAATAGTTTTTAAATCTATTTTTTTTTTTACACTGAATCAGCCCGGTGGCCACAGCACAGGGCCACCGGGGACAGCACCAGGCTTCAGCCTGGTCAGGTAAGTCCTGGAGGGGGGGGACCCCTTTATTTGGGGGGGTCCCCACTCCCCCAGGGCCCCTGGCCAGGCTTACTGGTCAGAGGGTTAATGCTTTGGCCGGGGGACTTGTATAAAAAGTCTCCCCCCGGCTGTGGCATTACCCTGCTGGCTGGTTTGGCCTGGGGCTGGTTCTTAAAATACGGGGGACCCCTACTCATTTTGTCCCCCGTATTTTGGGAACCAGCCCCGGAGCCTGGGGCTGATTGTTAAAATCAGGGAACCCCTATTTGTCGGGTTCCCTGATTTTTAATTACCGGCCCAGGCTCTTTCAGCCTGGTGCTGGTTACAGCTGTGGGGGGGACCCCACGCTGTTTTTTATTTATTTATTTATTTTTCTTTTTTTTTTACAGCTTGCAGCCTGCACGGATCTGACTGATCCGTGCAGACTGCCTCCACTAATTCGTATTACCATACATACGGCCAGCTAATACGAATTAATACGACATCGGAGGGTTACAAAGGCGTATATGACTGCTTTGTAAATCCCCCTCCAGAACACGACAAAGCATACGAGGTATGCTGTCATATTCATCCGTATTAAGAATACGAATGCATTTTTTTGCATTCGTATTCTTAGTAAATTTCCCCCAGTATGTCAGATTACTGTGTTACATGATCCAAAGGAAGGATACATTGAAGAATTAAGATCCACCCTATTAGAAGGTCTATGCAAGAATATCCTCACAAAAGCAGAATACCAATCTCCTTCATACCAATCCGACCACTCTGATCTTCTATTTTTTCCCGAAGATACACAAGTCATTGCAGAACCCACCTGAAAGACTGATTGTGTCCGATATTGAGTCACTGACATCACATCTTTGTGTTAATTTGTGTTGATATTTTTCTACTCCAGCATGTCATGAACCTCCTGGAAAGCTTTGTATGGAAAGAAAGCTATATTTGGGCAACTATCGATGTACAATCATTGTAAACATGCATTAAACATGAAAACGGGATTGCAGCCTGCCATGAATTCCTGAAGGAGGATGTCTCCATGTCAGATGCACATAGACTATGTATATGTGAGATAATTAAATTAATTTCAAAGCACAATTATTTTAAATTTTTAGAACATTTTTACTTATATATATGCGGCACCACTATGGGCACTATCTTCGCTCCTAGTTTTGAGAATTTGCTAATGGGACAATGGGAACGGAAGTGTATTTACAATGAACAATCTTTTAAACAAAATATTATTCTTTTTAAGTGAAATATCGATGATATTTTAATTATTTGAGATGGATCTATCTCTAAATTTGATGAGTTTTTAAGACACATTGGCAACATCGATTTTAATTTGGCCTTCACCTTAAAAACAAGTACTAAACAAGTGGAAATTCTGGCCCTAGTCTTAAAGAAGACAGGTCAGACTGTCACCCCAAAGAATTATATAAAAAATTGGGAATAATAGTTATATCCATTAGGATAGTGGACACTTCATAAAGTGGAAGGACAATGTTTCATTTTCACAGTTCCACAGAATTTCATGCAACTGCAAGTCAAAGGAGGCTAAGGACACCCAAATGAAGATCTGTACTGAGAGATTCAAGAACAAAAATGTTACCCAGCCTGTTAACTGAATAAAGCAGAACAGAGGGTCAAACTTCTCAACAGAAACTTGTTATTGAGTTACTGTACAAGAAGTAAACTCCATCAAAGTCAGTTATGGCCCATCAAAAGTTCCAATCATGATCGGTTTGTTACTGGCCTCAAATCTCTTTAAATTGTCTCTGGTGGTGTTGAGCTCCTTTGTTGCTTCTTTAATTACTAACAGAATTAGGTCAAAACTACATTTATTAAGAATAGATACCCATTTTTTGCAGAAATTAATGTCATACAGGTAATCTGTTTTCCTCTTTTTGAGATGGGTTGTTTTTTTTATAAAATTATATTTTCCTGAACAGAGTCTATGTGTCATTCTGAACAAGAATTGAATACACGAAGTGTGATGTTCTTATGACATTATACTATAAGGTGTTGATCGGTGGTACTAGTTGAGTGCACTCCGATAACCCCTCTTCTTTGCATTATTGTTCTGTGTCTCTCACTAACAGTAGAGTGTTATTAGAGGGGCAGCTTGTTGTTGAATTATATTAGCGCATAACAGAGGCCATACCTGTATGTATATATATATATATATATATATATATTACTGTGATTCTGGCACTCACTGCATATAAAGTGCACTGGTCCGGTGCCCTCCGATGGACAATCCTCACTAATGTCAGGGGGTCCTAATACAATTGGGGTGTGGTGGCACTCGGTCACAAATGAAACACAGACAGCCATTTAACACGCCAACATTTCAATGTTTGTCACATTTTCGTCAGGGCAGCTAGTTA
This sequence comes from Crinia signifera, assembly GCF_055691185.1. Taxonomy (NCBI): domain Eukaryota; kingdom Metazoa; phylum Chordata; class Amphibia; order Anura; family Myobatrachidae; genus Crinia; species Crinia signifera. The sequence continues at coordinate 74,782,721 of NC_139226.1, forward strand.
CAGAAAACAACTCACCATACTTGTAGTGCAGACCATCACCAAATCCTCCCTCTGGGCGGACGCCGACTGCAGTCGGAGTCGCCTCTGGAAGTTGTCACCCCGTGCTCCCTTCAAAACCATCTTGGTTATTGTATGTTATACATACTCAAGTACTGGCACATAATAGAAATGTACCCAAAGCACATCATAAGCAGCATAGTAAGCACATCTTCTCATAAGAAACAATGTAACCCCATAGTCTCGTTCAAGCCCTTAGGGTTCAAAGTATCCAAAAGAAAAATCCACTTTGATTCTTTTTGAAGCAAACACTTAGACCTATTTCCACAATGGCGAAGGAGCGGAACATGGTCTATTGTAATGTGCTCTAGAGCAGTAGGAGAGTGTCCAGCCTCAGCATAATGCCTGGCAACAGGTTGTGTACTTCTGCCAGACAGGACCGCAGCACAGAGTCTGTGCTGAGCCATCCTAATTTTAAACTGGCAATCCATCTTGCCTATATAATGTTTGCCTCAAGGGCATATTAGAGCATATACCACATAGCAAGACGTACATGTCAGTCTGTGATGGATCTTAAAGGATTTATGTAAGAAGGGATGTATGATGGTATTACTAGTGAGCATATAACCACAGGTCGTGCACCCTGTGCATTTAATGCATCCTTGTTTTGGGACTCCCCAGAAATTTGCAGATGTTCTTTTACCCAAATCAGTTGGAATGGGATCATTCGTCAGACTGCATTTAGGTCTACAGTCATTAGGTCTACCCCACTAGGTCGACTGGCAGGAAGGTCGACCTGACTTAAGGTCGACATGGGCCAAGGTCAACATGACTTAAGGTCGAATTTGCATAAAGGTCGACATGAGGAAGGTCGACTGGTCATAAGGTCGACATGGGTTTTTCACTGTTTTTTTATCCGAATGTCGACATGGACACAGTTGGCAATGAGAATCGGACCCTCGCATCGCTCGCTTCGCTCGCAATGCTTCGGGCACGGTGCCTCGCTGCGCTCGGCACACTATTTTATTCTCCCGCCACGCCCTAGTGGATGGTAGGGCATGAAATACCGCCTGTCGGCACATGTCGGCTCAAAAAACAGTGAAAAACCCATGTCGACCTTATGACCAGTCGACTTTCCTCATGTCGACCTTTATGCAAATTCGACCTTAAGTCATGTCGACCTTGGCCCATGTCAACCTTAAGTCAGGTCGACCTTCCTGCCAGTCGACCTAGTGGGGTAGACCTAATGACTGTAGACCTAAGTTCATTCTAATAGATGACCGCATCCCAATCAGTTACATCAGTATGGACCACATAATCAGGCAAGTTCTTTTCTCGAGAATAGCTTGTCATGAGTTTTTCTTATTTAATGCTGTAAGATTGGGGTCAGTGGTAATAATGGGCCAGTATTCCTTAATATCCTTCCTTGCTAAGCCACTAGAAGTGTTATATCTAGATGGCCATATCAAGGTAATCTATTGGGTAAAGCATCCAGGGGTACAAACAACAATCATAATCTGTCTACAAAATACACAACACATAATAATGTGGGAAATACAAGATCCAAGTAGGAAATGGATCATTCACACTAACCAAGATTGAACTTAATGATCGCACATGTTTAATTGGCCTTAATTGCTATGTAACTATGGGGTTTATTCTGGTTGATTTGCAAGGCAGAGTCCACCAAACCATGGCCCTTATTCTAATTCGGACGGTACGTACCGCCGATGTTTTTATTCTGCACATGCGCAGAGGTCAATCTGCGCATGTGCAGCCCCCTTCGCCGCAGACGTATTTCGTCCGCCGCAAAGGGGGCGTATAGGGGCGTGAGGGGCTTCATACCCTCATTTCCCTATGTGTACGCCCCGCGTTTCATGGGCGTTCCCATGCAAACGCGGGGCGTATGCATGGTAATGAGGGTATGACGCAACTCATGGGGGCGGAAAGCTGACGTCGCCGGATGTCAGCTCTCAGCCCCCATACAAGCTAGCACACGGACGATTGTCCGTGTGGTCTCAGCTTGCGGGAGCTGCTGGGGCGTGCGGACCTGCCTTCGATGGTCGACGACCATCGAATGCAGGGGGCAGCTCCCACCATGGTGGAGGCGTACGCCTCCACCATTTTTATGCGGATCGCCAGCCGTCCGTGTACGGACGGCCGTGGCGATCCGTCTCGTGGGCGGGGATTGGTTTGTGCGGCCAGAGCACCGTGTGCGGCTCTGGCCGCACCAACCAGAATAAGGGCCCATGCCTTGCGAATGGTTGGCTGTTGTCACTCATTCGCAAGGGCAACTCACTCACAGAGCCAGCCCTAGGCATAGGCATACTAGGCAATTGCCTAGGGTGGCAGCCTATGTCTAGGGTGGCAGCTCTCCGGGGCAAATCTAAGGGCTGGGGTGGTCCAGGGATGCTGGCATAGGCCCCCTCTTACACAAAATGCAGCAGCTGCAGCAGCGGGGAGCTAGCACCGCACTCTGTCCGCGGCGGCCACGCCAAAGATGGCCGCCGCCTTGAAGAAGACATACACTAGAGGTTGGCTTAACCTCAAGTGTCTGTCAGATGAGTGTAGCGTGCCCTGCGATACTCAGCTGGAGCGCTGTAAGCAAGGACCTGCTCTGTCTCCTCGCCCATCAGCGGCACCATGGGGGAAGCGACACCTCCTTCCCACCGCAGCTGCATCATGGAGGAACTGGAAGCGTTCCTCAAGCCAGAGCCTCTCAAGGTACAATATGTACATCCTGGATTCCTCCTGCAGCAGGCCTCCCCTTCGCCCTGTCCCTGGATCCACTGGCCACCATGACACCCTGAAGCTCCCCCCACAGATTGGTGAGTGCCCAGGGATCGCTATACCCATCAACTCTTCTGTGTGTATGACCCCCCTTCTTTTGTATGTGTGAGCTTCTGTAAACTGCTTTCCCTGTGTGTTTAACCCCCCTGTACCCCCCCTAATCCCTGGTGTTTGACCTCACTGTACCCCCCTTTACCTGTATGTGACACCTTGTCCCCTGCTACCCCTTTCCTCTGTGTCTGTGACCCCATCTTCCCCAATTTCCCTGGTGTCTGATCCCCTCTTACCCTTATGTGTGTGTGAGACACCTTGTACCCAAATAAAAATGTGTAATGGCCATTACGCAGTATGGTATAACTTGTAATGGACATTACGGCGTGTGATATGATATGTAACAGGCATTACAGTGTGATATTATGTGTAATGGGCATTACTGTGTGTGGAATAATATGTAATAAGCATTACGGTGTGTTATTATGTATAATGGGCATTACAGTGTTTGGTATAATGTATAATGGGCATTACGGTGTGTGATATTATGTGTAATAGGCATTACAGTGTGTGATATTATGTGTAATGGGCATTACGGTGTGTGATATTATGTGTAATGGGCATTACGGTGTGTGGTCTAATGTGTAATACCACGCCCTCTTTTTGCCACGCAAGAGTCCAACCTGCTTGAGTCTTTGGATCTGGGACCATTCTTTACCATATTTCTAGATTTGCCTATGCCTGGGGCCCTGGCACTGCAGCCGCCGTTGTAACTTCCGCCAATCAGAGGTGCGGCGAGGATTGCCCAAAACGGCAAGGCTCATTGAAAATGCAGCAAGCCCACTGTATATAGTAGCGAGCCTCACCGTTTTCACGGCCCCACTCGCCGTCAGTTTAATATTTGGTGGTGGTATCATCTGCTAGGGGGCGCCAACAAAAATCTTGCCTAGGGCATCAAATTGGATAAGGCCGGCTCTGCTCACTCACAGGGGTTTGCAAATGGATGTTACACAGTAACATCCATTCGTAGGACAGGCGGAACCTCCTACATCTTTCGATGGTCGCCAATCATGTAAAGATGTGAAAGGTGCAGGCATATAAAAGTGACTTTCAAGCCACTTACATATGCGTGCACACTGGGAAGGAAATGGGCGGGCAACTGACATCCGGGGCGGTGAGGGGGATCAGTGGCGATGGCGGGGGAGGCAGCGGGGACCCACGTCAAGCTCCGTTGCCATGGGGCGTGGTAGCCAGCCGCTGGCAGTGAATGGCGGTAGAATCGCCATCCACCGCAAAGATGGAGCCAGCTCCATCTGTAGCATGGGCTCTTCTCCCTGCTGTCACATTCATCTTCTCCCGCACATATATCATCGCACAGTACAAAAAGTATGCACTGCACATACTTTTTGAACTCGCTTTGGATCGCATTGCACGCAAATCGCATGCACATCGCTTGCAATGCGAATGCGATGCGAATGCGATGTAGTCCAAAACGCAAACAATTATTGCACCGTATATGGGCACCTTTTGTCCCTTAGCCCCAGTCCAGGTCTTTAAGCCTCACAGAAAGTTAATCAGTGTTTACACCTTCATGGTTAAAAGTCTGTCAGCCTGGACATGTAGTGCAAGCTGCTGGATGGCAGAGACACCTTTACTGCCTGAAGTCAGTGATGTATTTATCTTGCACATAGAGACAGAAAACTTTATGTAATGACTAGAATTTCTTTTTTTATGATTTATTTTTATTTTTGCTGCACAAATTTGTATCTGAGGCTATTTGTACCAAACACCATTGACTGTTGTGTTACTGTTTGGGCTGCTGAAGAAAAGGAGATGACGACATCCGTACCCCAATTTTCTTACAATAGAAAGATACAGTAGATATACACACATGGAAGAGCGCGTGCATAAAGCGTACATAAATTCATAGTTCAGGACCTTGAGAAGATGCAGTCCATTTTTTGTATTTCTTTGATCCCATGCTGACATTAACACAAATCAGACCCTTTCCACATTTTCACAGCATTTTGAACATATATTTTTAATGCTTTCATCTAGATCCTAATAGTGGCTGGCCTTCATTCTCAGTGGACAATGAACAGAAATCTTGGCCATGATCCTAAGGTCAGTGTCTCTGATTGAATTATTTGGGAAGAAGAACAGAAAACTTCAATATTTCTGAGAACTACCAGCTTAGATGCTTCAATGTAGATATTTGAAATACCAACCTGCCTTAAAGGATGAGAGCTGAACTCGAGCATGAGCCTTCGAGGGGAGAAAGGTTGACTTAAGAATTATGTCCAAATAAAACATACTGAGGCTATTGCAGCCACTATTTCACTGTATAGGTTTTACTAGTAAATAATTAAGACAACTGCTGGGAAATTTCTATTCTGTTCCATGATCTGCCAAGTTCTCACTAATAATACAGTACACTATTTTTAGTAAATTAAAAAAATCATTCATTTATAGCAGATTAACCCTTTGAGTGCCAACATCTCTGTGAGAGATGCACAAAATATCCACTAAAAATGCCAGCATCACTCACATTTGTTATATAAATTCAAATAATTTTTTGGGCGTAAAAATAGATTATATTTACTATATAAGGTAACTATGATGACAGATTTTTTTTATGGTTCCTATACCTTTAGTATTATTAACCTCAATAACATTAATTTACACTCATTTCCATTCTATTCTGAACACCTCGCAGCTCACAATATTATGTATATGTTGCATGGAGGTAGCGAATGACTAAGCTAAGCAACACAAGTGGGTGGCACAAACTCTGATACAACATATTTAACAGCACCCCTGGACTGAAACTGCACACTTAGCAGCACCCCTGGACTGATAATGCACATTTAGCAGCGCTCCAGGACTGATACAGCACATTTAGCAGAACTCCTGACATTCAATGGCACACTTAGCAGCACCCCAGGACTGATACGGAACACTTAGTAGCAACCCTGGACTGATAGTGCACACTTAGAAGCACCCTTGCAGGAAAATATATATATATATATTTTTAATATAAAAAAATTCTACTGAGACAGCAAATATGGTGGAACCCCTGGAATTACACAGCACAAATGCCAGCACCCCTGGAATTATATGGAACACATGGATACACCTCTGGGCTGATATGACACACATGGTGGAACCCCAGGAATTATATGGCCAACATGATGGATCCACTGGAGTTATATGACACACATGGCGGAACCCTTGAGCTATGCAAAGAAAAAGAGTGTGTACTGTGCTTAATAAGCAGCTCAGTATAGATATTGATAATATTGGTGCAAAGAAATAGAACGCTTGTGTATATATATATATATATATATATATATATATATATATATATATGATTTGTTTAAAATGAAATAAAATAAGTAATATGTACTGTAGCATGGCATTTATCAAAAAGTAAAGAAAGTAAAAAAAAACATGTCACCTTGAATGATGTTTACAACTCCTTATGGAGTATTTTTGAGGTTGGTGAGTATGCCCTGACCGAGATGTTATTGAGTCTGAGGCTGGTCCGTGTGTCACTGAAAGTTTTTATGCTGGGAGGCACAGTCCCTAACTAACCCTAACTTTACCACCTTCACCAGTTTTCTTCACAGTGCGGCAGACTCCTCATGCAAGAGCGCTTCCTCTGTACCGGAACTTCAGGTTGGCGCTTCCAGTCAGCGTGTTCGGCAACTCGGCGTGCTTGGCGCCTCCAATTGGCTTCTTCAGCTTGCCCCTTTGCTGCAAGTTGCTGCTGCGCCACCAGCTGACTCCTCCTTTGAGCTGATACGACACACATGGGCACCAGTGATACCTTAAACATCCTAGCATCTGATGTGTGACCTTTTGTATGTATAACAGTTCAACATTCAATGATCTTACTCAGTGGCGGATTAAGCATGGGGCAACAGGGGTGGTCACCCTGGAACCCCCACACATAAGGGGTCGGGTAGTGCAGGTGGGCAGGGGGTCCCTTCAGTGGTCTGGGTGGTCAGCGTCAGGGTCCCTGCCTCGGATGGGAACTAGTAGTAGTAATACTGCTACTAGTTCCCATCTGCTGCAGGGACCCCTCCGCTGACTTCGCATACGCTGCAGGGACCACGGCACTGACTGCTTAGACCGCTGCAGTGACCCCCTGCCTGCCTGTGCTGCCCAGGTACCAACCTCCACTGGGGGGAGGTTGGGGGGGTGTCTGTGGGGGCCCCTTTAGTTTTGTTGTCCAGGGCCCCCACAGACCTTAATCCGCCCCATAAGTATGTATAAGTATTTCATATGTAAATTTACAAATCATTGCCTTTTATTCTTTCATGCATCTGCCCCACCAAGAAATCTGGAAAATAAAGAAGAAAAATTCAGAGGAAAAGTGTCACAGGCATTCTGTTAGTTCGGGTCGCTTACCCTATTCGGGGACACTGGTGCATTGGGCGATGGCGGTGGGGCCCTGGACGGACACCTGTGTTGCTGTTGGTTGGGAACCCTGCTGTACTAGGGTTGCAGTCAGTGGTAAGACCACGTGTTCAGCTGTCAGCATCCTGCTCGACGTCTTAGTAGCGCGTGCAGCAATGACGGAGCACGCATGCCATCAGAGACACTTTTATGCTTTCAGTAAGCACGAACGTCGGCGATGCAGGACTGTCAGTGACGCATCAAGTGCAATAAAAGGCACTTCCTGGCAAGCAATCCCCACCAAAGTATAGGTTCACTAACATGTTCCCATGTTCCTCGGGCTATCACTAGTACATCTGACTTCCAGTGATTGATTCTGGCTTTCCCCTTGACTACTCTTCTGCTTAATTCCTGTATACTGCATACATGTATGACTACGCTTGACTTTGGACCTGCTATTCCCTTATCCTGGTAAGAAGAAGGGGGTCTTAGACCATGCATTGACTATAGGGGTCTAAATGCAGTTACAATTAAGAATTATTCAACAGGATCAAGGGAGCACAAGTTTGTACAAAACTGGACCGACGAGGAGCATATTATTTAATATGAATTAGAACGGGCGATGAGTGAAAAATAGCTTTTAATACATTGTCTCCATGTCCGAGAAGTATTGTCTTGACTTTGAAAACATTGGCTTTATTGTTAATTCGAAAAGTGTACCTTCAAACAGGAGATACCATTCTTGGGATACATTTTCGTGGAAACTGAGTTACACATGGACCCAGAGAAACTCTTGGCCAAACACTCAGAAACCATCTTTGTCCACATACTCATCTCCATCTTTGTCCACCAGCCCCTAGTTGATCAATTGATCAAGTCCTCACTACTTACATTTAAGCTGTAATGTGTATTGTATTGGGCATTCGTTTTACCTGTACTCAATTTTGATATTCATTTACCTTAATGTTAAGTTTGGGTCCCTTGTATGGCGCTGCAAAACACTTGTGGCGCCTAAAAAATAAAATTATAATAATAATTATAATAATAACCAACTGGCCTCAGCCAATAGGCCTCAAGCCAATCCAGCAATTTTTAGGGTTGTGTAATTTTTATAAGCAATTCATTAAGAATTATTCCTCAGTGGAAGCTCCAATAACAAAGCTTACCCGGAAAGGGGAGGATACTACAAACTGGCCTCCTGAGGCTAAGCAGGCCTTTTCTCTTCTTAAGCAACTATTTATTTCTGGTTCTATTCTTAGATGACCTGATCCTGATCAACCATTTTTTCTGGAGGTAGACGCATCCTCTCTGAGAATCGGTGCAGTCCTCTCTCGAAATGGAAATGATACAACACAAAAAGTGGTACGTATGTGTTTTTTTCCAGCCACCAGAAGGAAATTATGCAATAGGGGATGAGGAACTATTTGCCATCAAGTTAGCACTACAGGAGTGGCGTCATTTACCTAAAGGAGCTAAATTCCCAGTGACCGTTTGTACTGATCACAGAAATCTACTCTATTTAAAGACAGCCCATTGTCTAAACTACCAACAAGCAAGGTGGTCATTATTCTTTGATTGTTTTAACCTGATCTTGACTTATCGGCCAGGTATCAAGAATACCAAAGCTGATGCTCTTTTCCGAGTATTTTATGTATCTTCTTCTTTTGAAGAATTAGATTCATGCTTTATTTCTTCAACCAAGAAGATCAATAGTCCCTCGGGGGAAAACTTTTTTGGCTCCAAAATTATGCATCAAACTAATGATTTCGGTTAATTTTTTGTTGTTCACTGGGCATACTGGGTTTAAGAAGACTTTGAAATTATCCTTTGGGGATATTGGTGGCCTTCAGTTAGAAAAGACATGAACATTTTTGTACTGAACTGTAATGTTTGTGCCCAACATAAAGTGGCACTTCAAGCTCCCGTGAGGTTATTACAACCTCTTCTAATTCCAAGTAGTCCATGGATTTCATATCAGAAATTTCTCTCAGTGGTGTAGCACTATATGTGTGGTTTTCTAAAGATGCTCACTTTATTCCCTTAAGGCTGGGGTCCTCGAGAACTCCAGTCCTCAAGAGCTACCAACAATTAATGTTTTCCAGATCTCCTCACAGAATCACAAGTGAAGTAATTAGCTCCACCTGTGGACCTTAAAATGTGTCAGTGAGTAATGAGTGCACATGTGAAGCAGCTAGGTTGTCTGGAATATGTGGATTGTTGGTAGCTCTCAAGGACTGGAGTTGGCTAAAACTGCTTTAAGGGGTCTGCCTTCAGCTCCTAAATTAGCCAAAATTTGTATCAAGGAGATCTTCAGGCTCCATGGGTTTCAGCAGAATATTGTTTCAGATCGAGTAGTCCAGTTTACTTTTAGGTTTTGGCGAGCCCTGTGTGTCTTTCAGTATTAAAATTTTTCTTAGACTACCATCCACAGAGATCTATAAAAATTCTTGAGAAAATTTGCTCATAATAATCTTTTTCATGACTCTTCGGGTCATTCTCCTTTCTTCATTCAAAATAGTTTTTATCTGACTCCTCACAAATGTATTTCTTTTACATCCATCTCTCTGCCAGTAGTCCAACAGATGGCTAAACATTTCCAGAGCATCTGGGCAAATGTAAAGAAGAATTAGGAGATGTCCTCTGGACGTTATAAGAAGTTTTTTTTATATTAAGAGGAAAAGATGAACACAATACAGTCCTGGTGACAGGGGTTGGCTCTCAACTAAAAATCTACACCTCTATGAAATTAGCCCAGAGATTAATTTAACCTTTTTGCATAATTCAAGTAATCAATCCAGCAGTGGTGAGACTTAAACTTCTTGATTCCTTGAAAATTCCCAATGATTTTCACGTGTGTCTCCTCAAACCACTCATCGTTAACAAGTTTTCTTCTATCAAGCATCCACTTTCTGCTATTCCTGTAGGTTCTCAAGAGGAGTATGAGATTGGACAAATTTAGACTCCAGATTATCTGGGGGATCTTTCCAGTTTCTTATTGACTGGAAGGGTTACAGTACTGACGAACAGTGTTGGGTGAAAGCATCAGATGTTCATGCTCCACATCTACTGTACTTCAGGAATTTAATCGGAAATTCGCTCTTAAACCATTTTTGAGGTGTCCGATGCCCACCCCTAGAGAAGGGTGTAATGTCATAGGCCTTTGGTTGGTTTGGGTAGCTTACCTTATTCAGGGACATTGGTGTATTGGGCCATGGTGGCGAGGTCCTGGGCAGACAGCTGTGTCGCTGTTGGTTGGGACTTGGCATGGCATTGAGGCCTCCTGCAGTGCTAGGGTCACAGTCAACAGCAAGAATGGGTGTTTGGCCATTAGCATCCTGCCGGATGTCTTCTTCACATGTGGAGCAATGACAGGCACACGGCCGCCTCAGGGCGCACACGCCATCAGGGACACTTTTAGGCTTTCATCATGCACGAGCATCAGTGAACCTGCTCCTGCATTCCTTGGGCTATCGCTATTACCTCTGACTTTCAGTTATTGACCCTGGCTTTCCCTTTGACTTCTCTTCTGCCTCATCCCTGTGTACTGCATACTTTGAATTCCAGTGTATGACATGGCTTGAATTTGGACCTGCTATTGCCTTATCCTTTTGGTTCCTGCTTTGCCCGCTTGATCTTGACAAAGCTTTATGACCATGAATCTTTATATCCTAGTAATCTCTATATACACCAGCTCTAAAGGGGAAGTGACTGGTGTGTCGGGTGCCACAAAAGCCCAAATCCTGCTTGGAGGGGTCACTGTCAGAAACCCCCTGGCATGGTAAGACTCCATGTCCTTCAGTCAGGTCACCTCAATTCGGTAGGCCTCCGCTATAGTAGTTGGTGACAACAGGAATAAAGTTCTCCTAGGGGATAAGTATTCCAAAGTTCTCATCTCCTTTCCTCACTGGTTAAATAATCCCAGCGCCATCACACTATACCACCCACTTTTTAACATCTAATATTTAGTATTGAGGGTTCTAGGGAGCTATCTCACATTGTATAGTTGGGCAGCTTTGTCAGAGTGACGTGCCACAGCTGTTTCTCATCCATTTTCTCCAGAAAACCTGGCTGCTCATTGGTCATTTCAAATCTCACCCAACTCATAGTCCATTTGCCAGTCAGGAGACACCACTGCCGCTCCCAATTAACTGCTGGCTTGCAAGGCCACGCGGGATTTGAAATAGCTGATGAGCAGCCAGGTCCAGTTATCTCTCCAGTATTCTGACTCTTGGAGCATCTTCTTTCACCTAACCAAAACACATTGATGATTTAGAACCAAAACCAAAACACGGGTTTGCTCACATCTCCCAGAATGCAGTATTGAGTTGCATCCGTGTAAAATCAAAGCTTTCCATATTGCAAATTGAGTCTTCTTGAATGAACACATAAGAAAGTAAATTGAGAATACGCTCTACTTTCTTTCATGTGTGATAATTATTTGTTTTATTAAAATCACTGTGTGCATTGTAATTGTGTTTCTTCACAGACCATTCTATAAATAATTACATTTAGGGTTTATGCATACAGTACTAGTGGTTTTGAAAGCAGATATGGGAAAATATTCTGTATATGATCTGATGTAAAAAATGCATTACTCTAAGAAGCACCCCTTCTGTGTCTCCAGCCAGCACCCCTTTCTGCTTCTCTAGCCAGAACCCACACCCTTCTGTTTCACTAACCAGACATCTTCTGTCTCTACAGACAGCTCACCTTTTGACTTACAGTACCAGCCAAATCACCTTCTGTTTCTTCAGCCAACCTCCATCTGTGTATCAAGCCAGCCCCCTCATCAGAAGTAAGTAATGGTGTCAGTTGATAATATTCTACAGACCCTTCCCCCAAGTTCTCTTAAGTCTGATCCCACATTTTCCTGCAACTCCAGCCTTTCAGTGTCGCTCTAGCTCAAGCTACCCATTTTCTGTCTCTCCAGTCTTCTTTTGTCTTTCAACCCCTCCAGTTTCAGTGTGTGCTTTCCTGTTCTAATACTTCTCCATTGAAAAATGACTCCTCCTTTGAAAAAAAAGCCTTGATATATCTTATGTCACACAGTAGTGTTGCTTACACATAAAGCCCACAGTAGTATTGTTTATACACATAGGGGGAAATTTACTAAAGGAAATTTGTAAAAAAAATAGGTGTATTTGTATCCAGAAATACACTTATTTTTGACATGTACTATACCGAAAATACGGCAATTCGTATTCGTATTGATGTGCTATAAATATGAATACGAATTGTCGTATTTTCGGGATAGTAAATGTCAAAAATAAGTGTATTTCTGGATACAAATACACCTATTTTTTACAAGTTTCCTTTAGTAAATTTCCCCCATAATGCCCACAGCAGTCATACTCCTTACACAAAGGCCCCTATTCAGATCTGATCGCAGTACAAATTTGTTCTCGAAATGGGCAAAATGGGCAAATCCATGTGCACTGCAGGTGGGGCAGATGTAGCATGTGCATAGAGAGTTAAATGTGGGATGGGGAATGTTGAAACAGAAATCTAAATTGCAGTGTAAAAATAATGCAGCCAATATTTACCCCTTTACAGAAACAAAATAATTTACACAAATCTAACTCTCTCTACAGTATACATGTTACATCTGCCCCACCTGCAATGCATATGGTTTTGCCCATTTTGATAACAAATCTGAACTGAAATTACTGTGCAGGGCTGTGGTGAAAGTGGAACTGATTTCCTCCTACCGTTACAGGTGATGGAACCCAGTTCCACCCTGACACCCCCCCCCCCACCCCCACCAAACCCCCCCCCACCACCCCCCCCACCCCACCCACACACACACATACACACAAACTTTGAGTTCTGTTGTACAGTATATGATTTTAAGAAAATGTGAGTGGTTTATGCAGATAATTGATAAAACTTGCATGACTAATAAAGCAGGGTTGCTTACCCTCCCGGAATGGCCGGAGGGTCCCGAAAACCGGAAAGGTGGGCAACCCTCCTGGATTCTGGGGGACCCCTGCACCCCCCCTCCACTGTTTGCAGCTTCCTCCCCCCTGAATGCCGCATTTAAATAAAGTGATTTCCCGATCTCTGGGGAGGGGACGGGGCTAAAGTGTCATTTAGCCCCATCCCCTCCACGGAGATTGCCAAACCAGGTCATTATCCAGTATGGGACGGGGCTTAATGACACCACGCTCAAGCCCTGAACCCCCCCCCCCCTCCCCGAACTCCTGCTGAAAGCCTCCTCTACGGGCTTCTCCTGGAGAGGAGATTACAAAAGTTGGCAACCCTGTAATAAATTGACCATCATCTACACACAGAGAGGTTATCCATTATCATATCACTAGGAACTAATGACATGACTAAGGTACAAAGTGCCAGAGGCTTCAAGCTGTATTCTTATGAATACGTATTGGCTGCCTCCTCCATTACAAGTTCACTTTAAGCACAGACATAAACAATATGCTATAACATCGTTTTTCAAGTTTAGTTCCTCTTTAAATCTATTTCTATGTTTCTCATATTGTGAGCACATGTAAGATATGTTCAGTATTATAGAACTATGTCCTTTCATAACAGACAATGATGATAGCTAGAATTCCTGATTTGTTGTTTATATTGTCACAACCCTAGTCTGGACATGTCTAAAACTTTCTCCTCTGGATTCCTGGCATTCTTTTGCAGAATATACAACTTCATTGCCGAGTCACCAATCTGTCACTCAGTTGGTTTTATCCCCTCATTTGTTTACAAAAACGTGTAATGATGTAAATGATTCCTTTAACATGTCATTAATTATCTATGATTGCAATGTTTTAATTAACAGTTAAGCAGCAGAGTAACACAACTTAGAGCTGATGATGACTGAGGCTCTATATGAGAAATGATTATGTTTTTACAAGACCTTTAGCAAATCAATTAATGAAGTGTGCAGTTATGACATCCTTTATAAGCAACCTATTGTCACCGAACATCTTTTACCAATGTAAGACACCTTGAAGGTAATAGACTTCAAGAGTGTTTACCCAGTAATTAAGTCTGTGCAATGTTAATGATACGTAGCCAAAATATAAATTTATGCAACTTACATTGGACAGTTGGATTGCTTGCCTACATTTAACTGTGTCCACTGTGATACAGTTCTCTATGAGAAACTGCAAACTACAGCCAAAAGGAAATGGAAATAAATAAAGCAGGCGCATAAAATGCTGGGCTGTCCCCTGCACCCACCTCCTGCCTGCCCTTCATGTATCGAACACCCCAGCGAGTATATATAACAGGCTTGCCTACCTTCCCTGAATGGCTGGGAGGGTGCTGGAAATCGGTTCAACCTCCTGGTCCCATGAAAAGTTAGGCAAGCCTCCCGGAATTTGGGCAGTCTCCCGCACCACCCCTGGCGGGGGGGGGGTGTCTGTGGTAGCAAATGATGCAACTTGCATCTTTGTAGCCTGCCCCCACTGTGCAATGCCTGAAATACCGAGATTGCCCGGTGGGGATGTGTGGCCACGAGGATGTGATCGTGTTGGCCATGCCCCCACACTGACCATCTGACCTCCTTGCCCTCATCCCACCCTTTCAGTGGCCCTGCCCCCTGTGCCTCACTGAGCTGGCTGCCCTCTCCAGGAGCAAGGAAGTAGGCAACCCTGATATATAACTTGCCAAAGGCATTCACTCCAGGTGTTTGTGTATGTGCATACCCCCACCATCAGGGACGGTGATGAATTTGCCTCATTCATTGTTCATACCATCCACATTGGCCAATATTTAAATTATGTAATTTATAAAACTTCCCATTGTGTATGCACCTTTGACTTGCTCCTCAGTAATTGACAGGCAATACAGGGGAATATTTAATATTGCAAAAAAAACAGGATTGAGGGTCTCTAAAAGTTACCACTGCTTTACCAGGGGGAGTATGGCATGACATTTTGACAATCATAATGTTAATATTCTAATACTCGAATTGGGTCATATACTGTAGCTATGTATGGCAGTCTATGCAACTAAGCCCCTTTATGTGTTCAGCCAAACAGTCCTGCACCAAATATGCATCTTAATCATATCACTATTGCGACAAAGTACAAGGTACAGGAACCATGGACACTGGCACTGGCAGCAATTGTGTGATACGCCAACACTAAGCTGGGTGAAAAGTCAAAATACCAATATGAGTGAGTCCCTCCATGCAGCCCACCACCCAAAGTTAAATATAATCTGCAACTTTATACCAACTCCATTGCGACTTACATACTAATCTTAAGTACCCATTACACTATGAGCGACTGCTAGAAAGTGACACAGACACTAAATTAAGAGAAAAGTCCGAAAAAGTCACGCAGACCATCTAGCTGCATATGATGATGGCTCTTTACTAATGTTGGATGTTCCTATATAGACTAGGGGGTAAAATTTACAAAGGAGGCCATATATACGGCTGATCACCATATGAATGGGTACGAATGGGATCAGCCCTATACAACCCAAAAATACGAATAAAGAATACGACAAATTTACAAAGCTGTAGTAGTCTCTTCATACGTATTTTCCAATGTCATAGATGTTTATAGCTGTCTGTATTTGGTGGCCGCATGTATAAAGTGGCAGCAAGTCCCTGCATGTGGGGAAGGTTTGCTGGGACTTGTAGTTCCACAACAAAACACAATACTTTATTATCTATTTTTTACACAAAACATCAGCCTGGAGCCCACCACCCTGGGGCACCGGGGACAGCCCCGGGCTTCAGTTTGGGCAGGGGTTATACTGGAGATGGGGACCCCTTTATTGGTGGGTCCACACTACACCCAGGGTCCTTGCCTGGGCTAACCAGTTAGGAGCATTGGCCAGGGGATCTTGTATAAAAAGTTTCCTCCCGACTGTGGCATTAACCTGTTGACTGTTTGGGCCCGATGCTGTTTTTCAAAATAAGTGGACCCCATTAATTTTGTCCCCTGTATTTTGGAAACCAGGACTGAATTTTGAGCATGGTGTTGGTTTTAGAAATCCTGGGGACTCCCAACTTCTTTGCCCCTGACTTTGTAAAACTAGGACAATTTCTTTGAGCCCAGGGCTGGTTATAGTCATGGGGAGGAACCCATGCTGTTTGTTTTAATTATTTATTATTTTTTCTCCACTGAGAAGCCTGCACAGATCTCAATGATTTGGGGTAGTCCAAAGTGGAGTCCTGCAAGGTTCAATATTGGGACCCACCTTGTTTAATATATTCATTAATGATATTGTAAGTGACATAGGGGGTTATTCTAGTCCATTCTTTTTGACAAAATTCTTCTTAGATGGACAAAACCATGTGCACTGCGGGTGGGGAAGATGTAACTTGTGCAGAGAGAATTAGATTTGGGTGGGGTTTTTCTTCAAAGTGAGATCTATATTGAAGTGTAAAATCATGCAGTCAGTATTTTCCCTGCACAGAAACAAAATAACTCACCCAAATCTAATTCTCTCTGCACATGTTACATCTGCCCCCCTGCAGTGCACATGGTTTTGTCCATCTAAGAAGGATTTTGTCAGAAAGAATGAACTAGAATAAACCCCATAGTGAGTAAAATTGCAATATTTGCAGACAACAGAAATTAACTCAGGAGAGTGATTTAAATAAAGAAAGTGAATTAAATAAATTGAAAAGGTGAGCAGGAAGGTGGAAAATGCAGTTTAATGTTGAAAAATTGAAAGTAATTGTTAGAAGCCGCACTGCAGCAAGTCCCGGCGTCTGCGCCCTGACAGTGTCCGGGCAGCCGGGACGTCACAGAGCTTCCGGCTCTGAACTTCCGGGTGCCGTTGCTAGGCACCCGGGACCCCGCCTCCTCCCCTGCCGCAGCGGCTGCCTAGGCAATGGGGGGGGAAGCCAGGCAGCCTCGGGCAGGTGAGACAATTAGCCACAGCTGCCATGTTAATTGTGCCGGGGCTGGCCGGAGGTGTGATTGGCTGCAGGCTCCTTTTTAGCCTCTGCCGTTTATAGAGAGTCCTGTGCAGGGGAGCAACCCTGCAACTTGGTGTCTGTGGGACATATGCACTAAACTTCAAAGGTGATAAACTGGAGAGTGATAAACAGCCAGCCAATCAGCTCCTACCTGATATTTTTCAAACACAGTCTGTGACATGACAGGTAGGAGGTGATTGGCTGGCTGTTTATCACTCTCCATTTTATCACTTTTGAAGCTTAGTGCATCTGGCCCTTAGTCTGGTCCTGTCAGTGGGAAGTTTCTTTGGTTTAGAACTCTGTGCCTGGTGCACTCATACTCTTGCATGCAAGTACTATTGCTTTCCTCCTAATCAGTTGATGTTTAGTTCATACACAGGATTTGTGTATTTTGTGTCACCAGTACCTCATTCTGTAGGTTACGCTTTCCCTGGATAGGCAGGTGTTTCCTAGGCCTCAAGCAGCGGCTACCACAGGTGTCAGTCTGTGCTTTAGTTGTCCACCTTGCACGTGTGCATTGCAGTGTTCACTTGTCTCATTCCCCTTCATTCTAGTTTCCCCGTATCAGTGCTCCTGTGTCGTCTCAGCCTATTCCCCCTTCCCGCAGTCATGCCTATTGTCTCTCCCTGTCTTGTATTACCCTGTTAGGTTAAAGTGTAGTGTAGTTATACCTGGACCTCTCACACCGGTAGGTCACTCGGTTCCTCCGGGGTTAAGCCTACACTGCCATCTGCCGACGTAAGTCCTGGCGGCATACTAGTACTGGTAGACATTTATAGTCTTAAGGGAACAGGGCTGTTATAGGCAAGAAGACTCGCTGGTGTGCTCTGTGGGCTTAGCTCAGGGGGTCCCTGGGTCATTACCCGGAAGACTCCTGGAAGATCCCCACCAGCGTCCAGTCCTGCTATAAGCCTTCCAAAAGTACTGTGGAAATCCCTAATTCCTGGCAGCTCTTCCATTCCATCCTCGGTGGTTCATTCCAGATTCCCGTCTCTCCCACGGTGAGCTTAAAAGTAATTCATTATGGGAACAAAAATGAACAAGCTACTTATAGGCTAAATTAAATTATTATAGGTAATTCTACTGTAGAGAAGGACTTGGGGGGGTACTTGTTTCCTATCTGGGCGCCCGCTACGTTAATTGCGCACCATGCTATTCTCCGTATAAAAATCGGATCGCATCGCATCGGATACCACAAATGCACATACACGATATTGAACGATGCGATGCGATCCGATCCGATTTTGTTCCCGCTTTTATGGTTGGCCCATAGGATGGCCCATCTGTATCACTACTGTATTTATTTACCCTTCAAAGCCCTCCCCTTGTCACATCTGCACAGAAACACAGTATTGACGTCAACCCGAAGCGTGGCGGTACGCGTCCTCCGACTTTTTCATACCCCCACTATCCACGTCGGCGTGGAGTTGAGAATAGAATAGCGTGGCGAGCCCCGCGAGGGGCCGCGGATACTTCACAGGTATCCGTGTCCCCTCGCGGGCTTCACAGGTATCCGCGTCCCCTCGCGGGGCTCGCTGCGCTCGCCACGCTTTGGGCTCGGTGGCTCGCTGCGCTCGCCACACTATTCTATTCTCAACTCCACGCCGACGTGGATAGTGGGGCTATGAAAAAGTCGGAGGATGCGTACCGCCGCCGCTCGCCACGCTTCGGGTTGACGTCAATACTGGGGTGGCGTTAACAATGGAGGCGCATTTTAAACCATCAGGGGGGGTTTCCTATACAAATCGTGGGTTTGCGGGGTTATTACATTGAAATCAATGTAAAATCGGGTCTCAGGGACCATTTAACATTGATTCCAATGTAAAAATCTGGTTGATCGCGTCACCGCATGCGATGCGATTCGATTTAAAATGAAATCGGATCGGATCGGATAGCATCGTATGCCATCGTACATCATCGAGTACCGAATCCGATGCGATGCGATCCGATTTCATTACGGTGCCGTACGTAGAAAACCTTGGCGCCCAGATAGGAAACAAGTACCCTTGGGGGTCACCATAGATGAAAAATTGGGTAATAGTGCACACTGCTCAAGTGCAGCAGCAAAAGCAAACCAGATACTGGCATACTGTACATTAAAAGTGGTATGGATTCAAGGAATGCCAATGTGATAGTACCTCTTTACAAGGCATTGGTGAGACCACACTTGGAATATTGTGTTCAGTTCTGGGCTCCACACGTTAAAAAGGACATAAATTAATTGGAACAGGTACAGAGAAGGGCGACTAAGCTAGTAAAAGGTCTCGAATCACTAGAATACAAAGATGGGTTAACCAGGCTGAATATGTTTTCACTAGAAAAACGGAGGTTGAGAGGTGATATGATTAGTATGTTCAAATACAGAATTAAGAATCATATGGAACTGGGAGATGATTTGTTCACTAACAGGTCTATACTTAGGACACCCGGGCATGTACTGAGGCTTGAGGAAAATTCTTCACCATTAGAGCAGTAACATTCTGGAACTCATTGCCGGTGAGGGTGATTACAGCCAGGGCTGCCATCAGAAATCGTGAGGCCCCGGACTGACCAAATGGGCAGGGCCCCCATAGCAGAGCTGGTGGTCACTATCTGCTCCTCCACCTTCCTGCCAGAGACGATGACAGAGCCACCAGCAGCACCAGCATTATAAATAAGGCTCCTGATTGGCTGCCCTATGAAAGCCCGGGCCCCCGATTGGCTGCCAATCAGGGAGCTCCTATTGGCTGGCAACTAGTCGCTGCTACATTCATAATTTGGTAGTTCTGCTTTCCACAGTCCGTGTCTCTGGCAGCGCAGTACTAACTGCAATGCTTCCATATGGGCCCCTGGCACTAGAAGGGCCCGGGACTCCAGTACCCCTAGACCCCCCTGTTGGCAGCCCTGATTACAGCAACTACTGTTAATGAATTTAATTCAAAACTGGATGAATTTTTGGCCACTAAGGGATTCCTATAGATATGAAATACTCAAGTCAGTAGTTACAAGTTAGATAGGTTGAACTCGATTGACTAATGTATTTTTCAGCCTTAATTACAATGTTACTATGTATGAAATGAATGGGGACTTACAGCCAGAGTCTATTGATGGTGTATTCGTTTTTAGAATTTCTAAAAAATACGAATGCTAAAATTCGGAATCGTATACATTTCTTTAATAACTTATTTGATGTGTAAAACACATATGTATTTGACATCAAATGGGTACGAATATGACCATTCGTACCCATTTGCTCTTAGAAAATGTACCCCTAGGTGACATAAGGCAATATCTTTCAGGGATTAGTTAATTAATATATTAACGGTCACATATTTACGGGACTGGAATTACTTTTGTTATTGCTAAATATAACATTTAAACATATTAAATACTTCCGTTTTACAGTGTTGGGAATGGAAAATGTTTGTATGTTATTTATAAAATGTAACCTACAGTAAAAAGAATGTAGTAAACAAATTCAGATAACATTTAATAGAAGAAAATTGGATAGGAAAAAAAAAAGAAGTTTGGGCATTTTTCCTGATCAGAAGACAGGATAAACAAATTGTGTGAGCCAGGGTGAATTCAAGTGATGAAAAATACACATGAAAGGCTAATACTCTGTCAGCATGATAAATCTGACAAGAGTTGTTCATACAGGTAAAGGTATGTATAGAAAATGTCCTGGAGGTTTGGATGAAAGGTATGATATTGCTGTTCTGCACACTGCAGTCAGAAGATTCATCAGCAAGGAGCTGAATTAAAATGATGTATTTGGTCTATACTTTGTGAGTGACACTGGGGAGAATCACGTTATGCCATGTCAGTGTCTGTTGCAATCTAGCCTGGTGTAACTTGTCTGATACACCCTTTCCAAGTTCTTTAGGCTTGTCATCATCAGACTGTGTTAATGAGTTCTAGGAGCTGTAAACATGTAACACTGGCATCTGAGATATTTTCTTTTTCTTTTAATTGATTGAAACAGAAGTATATACAGTAATGGACTGTCTGTTCTACTACTAGTTTTATAATGGAGTATATGTGATGTACATTTTATTTACATTCATACAGAGCTGACAGCATTCGAAAATGATCTCTATTGACACTTATTAACAGACACTTGAGTGGTAATTATTAAAGTTACACCCAGTAATATCACTGCACAAAAAAAGGTCCATTCATGCCATGTTCAGGGAATATCAGAATCTTTAGCATTTTTTAATAATTATGTCCAAACTTCCACAGGGAATTAGAATGTTGAAGAGGGATGCAGTCAATTTGCTGGCGGTCGGGATCCCGACACTGGAATCCCGACCGCCGAAATCCCGAAACTTTCTCCCTCCGTGGGTGTCCACGACACCCATAGAGGGAGAATAAAATAGTGTGCCGAGCGTAGCGAGGCACCAGGCCCGCTCCACTCCCCCCCATGTCGGGATTCCGACCGCCGGGATTCCGACCGCCGGCATTACATATCGGATCCTTGTAGAGAGCCTGTGAACCACAGTGTCACTTATGTTATAGTAGCTGGACTTCATAACATGCCTATGAGCCTGATTCTGATTGGTTAAGGTATAAAGGGTCACCAGGGGCGTAACTAGACCTTCGTGGGCAACATTTTGAAAGGGCCCCCCTGCACTCCATGAAAACAGGGGATGGGTGGGAGAAAGGGCGGGGGGGGGGGGGTGTTAGCTGAAGGGAAAGGGATTTAGGTCTCCACCCAAATTCTGGCTTTTTGTAAGTCAAGCTGCAAGTGACATCTTAATTAAATGTAATATTTTTAACCTTGTATTTGTTGAATATTTATGTTAAATATTTATGTGGGTTTTTTATTTGGTATATGTTTCTAATATATACAGAAGTAACCATGTAAATGTTTCCTGCGTTGCAGCATGCTACGCCAGGCTGTGACTATTCACAGCCGGTGATTGCTCCTTTAAATCCTAATGGAGCTATCACCGGCTGCGAATAGTCACAGCCCGGCGCAGTAGCCGGTGTCACAGGAAACATTCACATGGCTACTTCTGTATATATTAGAAACATATATTAAACATATATTTTATATAATATTCTGTAAATAACAATAGCATATTAACAAAACCATATGCTACACTTATTATGGAATAGTAGCCACATGTTGCTCAGCTCACCAGCAGCTGCAGGACTCACTCTGCAGACTTCTGGACATGTTCAGCCTGTCTCTCTCTTCAAAGTAAGCAGGCGCCGGGTTGGACATGCAGCGCTGAGTTCATATACCAAGGCGGCTCCTGGGGCTCTGTCAGATGCAGCAATACACCAGCTCCACTACTTCCCTTGCGGCACCAATCTCTCCACCCAGCATGCTGCTCCGGCTCTGGCCTGGCTCGCCCCGTCCATCGCACTACGCTACCCCAGCTCCTGCATTGCGCACGACTCTCTGTACCCCCGCTGCTCGGTGCACTACTATGACCTGCTCCCGCTCGGCATTCTATTATGTCCTGCTCCCGCTCGGCGCTCTATTATGTCCTGCTCCCACTTGGTGCGATACTCCGGCTCCTGCCCGGAGCGATTCTGCATCTCAGTCAGTACTCTAATACTAATAATAAAAATATACAAAACTGTGCAGGGGATTGCTTGCTGTGCCTCGGGCCCCCCAACCCGCCGGGCCCCATAGCAGCTACATTCCCTGCACCCTCTGTAGTTCCGCCACTGGTGGTAACCCTATGGTCAATAGTGTCTACTTTGTGTCCCAATCTCGGTCAGTAAGAACTCATATTTACCAATAAGATGCTTGCCTAGGCTTGCACTGATGCACGTGTTCAGAGGCTGGGATTGAGTGATCAATCCGTGAAAAGATCTGTATCTTAGACGGATCATCGACACACTTTGAAAATAATAATAATATTTGATAATAATGAAGCATAATTTGTTTTACAATAATTTTTTGCCATTTTTTTAACCTTTTTTTTTTTTTTAAACAGTGAGCTGAACACAGGGCCGGTGCAACGGTGTGGGGCACCCTCCTGCAAACTATAAATTTGCACCCTCCCATACCTTATAATAGAGACAGTGCATGGTTGAGGCTCGCACAATAAAAAAAGGGGTATGTTGTCACGGGATGCAGTTTAAATCCCGGCGGTCGGGATCCCGGCGTTCAAAACCCCGACGCTGGAATACCGAACGCCGGAATCACGACACTTTCTCCCCCGTGGGTGTCCACGACACCTTCGGAGGGAGAATAAATTAGCGTGGCGAGCACAGCGAGCCCGCAAGGGGGGGCGATCCACGTCCCCCCCATTGTCGGAATTTCGGCGTTCGGGATTCCAGCGTCGGGATTTTGAACGGCGGGATCCCGACCGCCGGCTTTTCATGCCGAATCCATTCTCACAAGGAGTGTTTGTACAAATTACGGCACACAGCTGGATAATCTTATTCAAATTACACTGCATGTAGTGTCACTGATTCACATCACACCACACACTAGTTTCCCTTACACACAGTAGTGCCCCTAATATATATATAATGCCAACAGTAATAGTGCCTTTTATATATAATGCCCACAGTAATGCTGCTTATACATAATGCCGCTTACACATAATGACCAGAGTAGTGCAGGTTACACATAGGGGATTATTCTGGTTCACTCGCAAAGGCAAATTCACTGTCTAATGGACAAAACCATGTGCATTGCAGGTGGGGCAGATGTAACATGTGCAGAGAGAGTTAGATTTGGGTGTTATATTGGGGGAAATTTACTAATATGAAAAACCTAAAAAAACCTAAACCTAAAAAAAAATAGTTAAATAAATACACACTGACACAATGAAAAATAAAAGTTTAATACATACATTACACACATACTGATACTTACCTATCTTGATCCCGTAGGTAGGTCCCAGGGTCTTGATCCGGTGCCTTGTCCTGGTTCCGGATCCATGTCGTCATTCTTCAGCATGTCGATCTTCATGTCGGCGCCGGCGTCCGGTCCGGGTCCGAAGAAATCCATGGTGGACCTGTGGAAGGAAATCCTACTCACCCAGGTCCTCCATGGAAGTTCTTCTGGCTTGATCCGATGTAGTCCAGGGCTTCTTCTTCAAGCTGTCGGCGACTCCGGCAGCTCCCCGCTGCGGACTGAGAGGCGCAGAGATGTTTCCTCCTCTGCGCCGCTACTCAGAATGATTTCTGGCCAATCAGGAGCCGACTTTCTTGGCTCCTGATTGGCCGCTAGGCGGCCAATAGAAATCATACTGAGAAGAGGCGGCAGAGATGTTTCATGTTCGGCGCCTCTTCTCAGTATGATTTCTATTGGCCGCCTAGCGGCCAATCAGGAGCCAAGAAAGTCGGCTCCTGATTGGCCAGAAATCATTCTGAGTAGAGGCGCAGAGGAGGAAACATCTCTGCGCCTCTCAGTCCACAGCGGGGAGATGCCGGAGTCGCCAGCAGCTTGAAGAAGATGGAAGAAGATGGAAGAAGCCCTGGACTACTGCGGATCAAGCCTGAAGAACTTCCATGGAGGACCTGGGTGAGTTAGATTTCCTTCCACAGGTCCACCATGGATTTCTTCGGACCCGGACCGGACGCCGACATGAAGATCGACATGCTGAAGAATGACGACATGGATCCGGAACCAGGACAAAGCACCGGATCAAGACCCTGGGACCTACCTATGGGATCAAGATAGGTAAGTATCAGTATGTCTGTAATGTATGTATTAAACTTTTATTTTTCATTGTGTCAGTGTGTATTTATTTAACTATTTTTTTTTACTGTGGAACTACAAGACCCAGCGGGCCCTTTAATGCCCCGCAGGCTGGGACTTGTGGTTCTTCAATTCCCAGCTTGCGGGGGAGGCTTGCTGGGACTCATAGTTCCACAGTTTAAAACAATAGTTTATTTTTTTTACACCAAGAACAGCCCAGTGGCCACCGCACAGGGCCACCGGGGACAGCACAAGGCTTCAGCCTGGTCAGGTAAGTCCTGGAGGGGAGAGACCCCTTTATTGGGGGGGTCCCCACTCCCCCAGGGCCCCTGACCAGGCTGACTGGTCAGAGGGCTGAATGCTTTGGCCGAGGGGACTTGTATAAAAAGTCTCCCCCCGGCTTTGGCATTACCCTGCTGGCTGGTTTGGCCTGGGGCTGGTTCTTAAAATACGGGGGACCCCTAGTCATTTTGTTCCACGTATTTTGGGAACCAGCCCTGGACCTGGAGCCTGGGGCTGGTTGTTAAACGTCGGGGAACCCCTATTTGTCGGGTTCCCTGATTTTTTAATTACCGGTCCGGTTCTTTCAGCCTGGTGCTGGTTATGGCTGTGGGGGGGGACCCCACGCTGTTTTTTTTTAAAAATGTATGTATTTTTCGATTTTTTTACACTAAAGCCTGCACGGATCTGACTGATCCATGCAGGCTTAAAGCAAACACGACAGGACAATCAAGGTGTATTTTTCTGTCGTATTTTCGTGCCTGTTTTACACCAATTAGCAGCCGTATTATCAATATGGCTGCTTAGTAAATCAGGAACCACCATTCTTTTGAATGGTGTGGTGATTCCTGTCATATTCTATCGATGGTGTAGACATTGGTATTTGTAAATACAAATACGAATATCCCATCTTTAGGAATACGAATTGCTGTATTTTTGGGATAGTAAATCCCGAAAATACAAATGTGTAAAAAATAGGTGTATTTCTGCCTATGAAAACACCTATTTTTTACGAATTCATATTAGTAAATTTCCCCCATTGTTTCTGTGCAGGGTAAATACTGGCTGCTTTATTTTTACAGTGCAATATAGATATCAGTTTGTCCATATTTGCCTTTGCGAGTGAAGCAGAAAACTCCCATAATGTCCACAGAAGCGCCACCTTACACAATGCGTAGTTGCGCTGTCACAATGCCCCATACACATAATGCACAAAGTAGTGACACTTACACATAATGCCCATAGTGTCTCATACACATAATGCCCAGAGTAGCGCACTTGTATAATGTACAGAGTAGTGCCCCATATACATAATGCCCAGAGTAGAGATGGTTACACATAATGCCCAGATTAGTGCCCATACACATAACGCCCCTGTGTCATGGTCCAATTCAGTTTGTGCTGCGCCGACCAAGCAGTGAAGGGAGGGATTGCTAGGCACATAAAATTGCCTTGTAATTACATGTAATTATGTATGTAATGTATGTGCTGGATCGATACCCCAGGGATCGCCAGCAATGAGTAGTCTGGGGGGTGGGCTTAACAGTGCATACTGCATAGATGTTTATGGTGATTCCCAGCTGCAGCGCCTGATGCTCTCAGCGCTGGCGATCCCTGGGGGATCGACCCAGCACATATATTACATACATCATTAGTGTTCACTCTAGAAATTTTTTAGGGCAGGGTGCTGACCACGGTGAGGGCACATTTATTCAATCGTGAGGGCACATTTTTTCAGTCAGGAAGGCACATTTTTATTTAAAAGGGCAAGTATCCTGAAAGCTGGCATTCACATTATACCACACACACCGTAATGCCCTTTTCACTCTATATTACACACCATAATGCCCATTACACATTATCCCACACACCATAATGCCCATTACACATTATACCACACACCATAATGCTTATCACATATTCCACGTAAGTGCCACTTTTCCTAAAGTACATGCTCCTTGCCAGGGGTTACACAAGGCTGGATTTAAATGTCATACCGCCACTAGGCAGCACATTTGGGGGGGGGGGGGGGCGCATGACACCATGCCCAGCCCGCCACTAGATATATAGAATAGACGCTTTCAGTCACCGTGGCAGAGCTGAGGCGGGGACTGTCACAGCGGCTATGGAGACTGCAGGGCTGAGGGGTTTCTGCCACGCTCAGCAGCGTACACTGTGGGCGGTATTCAATGAGCCAGAATCGCCAAGTTTTATGGCGATTCTGTGTTTTTATCGTGGCTGACGGCGATTTTATGAGCTGTATAAGCGAATCACCCTATTCAACGTCGTCTATTCGCCGCTGACGACTGGTGAATGAAGCACCAATCGCCAAATGTGTTTCTCTTCAAATCGCCGGTATTTGTCTATAGGAATTTTCATGGGGATTCGCCGGTAGTCGACGGGAATCACCCATGAATCGCCAAAAGTGTATTCAATGTGAAGTTGGCGATTCTTATTTCTTGTTTCATATCGCCGTTCCTCACCGAGTGTCCCTCGTCATCTTTTTATGGTGATCTTTTTTAGGAACCTGTGAAATAATTGGTTTTAAGTGCTTAATTTCACTCTGCAAGTGTAATATAATATTATTTGCTGCCCTTGTGTGATGTGATGGTCGTAGAAGTGCTATACAAATATATATTTAATTTTTTCTGGTATTTTTTTTTTACTCCCACAACGCACTGTTCTTACCCATGGTGCACCTCACTTACCCATGATTCTCCTCCCCACCTCACTCCTTCGTTTGGCCTTTGAGGAGATTACACAGCTTTTGCAGTCTGCTGTATTGGAAACGTTTTTGTAGGGTAATTTGCGTTTTTTTGCATTTCACTGCAATTTCTTTAACACTGACTACAGTAATGGAGCTGTTCAGGGATACTATTGTTGTTTTCATGCTGAATGCCAGTGTGGAGGAGGAGGTAGATATGATGGAACATGACACTAGTATT
Source organism: Crinia signifera (assembly GCF_055691185.1). Classification (NCBI taxonomy): domain Eukaryota; kingdom Metazoa; phylum Chordata; class Amphibia; order Anura; family Myobatrachidae; genus Crinia; species Crinia signifera. Next base: position 74,810,403 of record NC_139226.1, read on the forward strand.
CCGGCGATAGCTCCATTAGGTGAGTCGGTGCGGGTTTCAGTCCCACGTCCACGCCACTTTCGTACTAGTCGTGAACTGGGTGATCTCACCGAGGCGGAGGTGATTTCTAATTATCGCCTTTCGTCTGCGGCAATCCATATGCTGTACGATCTCATGGAGCCAGACCTGGTAGCACGGAAACGGGGCAATCACGCACTCACCGGTTTCCAGAAACTGTTGGGTGCGTTGCATTTTTTTGCGTCGGGCACATTCCAGCCCACTTTAAGCCAAACATGCGGTTATTCACAGCCAACCCTCTCCCGCTGTATAGCACAGGTCATAAAGGCATTCCGCAAATTAACGACCCAGTATATTAAATTTCCTGATCAAGACAGCGAATGGAATGAGATCAAATTTGGCTTTTTCTCAAAATGGAAGTTTCCCAGTGTTTTGGGCGCGATCGACTGCACCCATGTGGCGTTTAAACCACCGCGTTCATCAGAGGAATGTTTTCGCAACCGAAAACACTTCCACTCGATGAACGTTCAGGTGGTTTGCGACCACCAAATGAAAATAACCAACCTCCTTGTGGGTTTTCCTGGGTCGGCCCACGACTCGTTCATTCTAAGCCAGTCCGCCCTATATGCCGATTTCGAGCACGGCCGAATGCCGGACGGCTGGCTGTTAGGTAAGTAGTATGTTTTTTTTTGGCTGTGGGGGGGGGGTTTTGATTTGTCTTGAAATCCAGACTTTGTTAATAATGTAATATTTTTTTTTTTGGTTTTCCATAGGTGATGCGGGTTATCCCAATAAGGACTGGCTCCTGACCCCATTATCTGATCCTGTGGGCGAAGCTGCTGAAAGGTACCAAAGGGCTCACACGACAGCGAGGGCAGTAATTGAGCGAACCTTCGGTGTCCTTAAAAGCCGGTTTAGATGTTTAGACATGACCGGCGGAGCCCTTTTATACTCACCGGCAAAGGTTTGCGGCATAATTAATGCTTGTTGTATTTTACACAACATTTGCATTGCAAACCGTTTGCCGGTGACCGTGGATGCTGCGGTTTTCCGGCATGGGGACCTTTCAACAGCTTTGCTCGCCGGTATGAATGAACGAGTGGATGCGAGAGCTCGACTCATCCGGTCATATTTTGCCCAATGTGAGTATTTGTAGTCCAAAGTTTGTGGCTTGTTTGATTAGTTATATGATATTTAACACTTTTCATTAATTTATGTTTTCTAGAGTTCCGTTTGGGCACGTTAGTGTTTTGGCCTGTTGCCGTTGTTCCTTCGGTTTTCTACGGTTCTTTGTTTGCCGCTGTTGTTGCGTGGCTGCTATCCCAAGGCTACGTTTCAGTTATCCCGTGAGTAGCGCTCCGCCTGTGGGAAGGAGGGGAGGGTTTGGGCCCTGTGAGGTGTCACTAACCCCTTTTTATTTTCCGCAGCCTATTCCTGCTTAATACTTTCTGGAGGGCCCTACAAGCAGCTGGATCCTGTGTGCAGCGGATGAACCCCTGATGTGTGAGGGCTGCTGGCAGGTGTGGGTGCGTGATGCCTTTCCCATGGGCTACAGTGCAGTTACCCGGTGAGTATCGCTCCAGCTGGGGGAAGGAGGGGAGGGTTTGGGCCCTGTGAGGTATCACTAACCCCTTTTTATTTTCCGCAGCCTATTCCTGCTTGATAATTTCTGGAGGGACCTACAAGCAGCTGGATCCTGTGTGCAGCGGATGAACCCCTGATGTGTGAGGGCTGCTGGCAGGTGTGTGTGCGTGATGCCTTTCCCATGGGCTACTGTGCAGTTACCCGGTGAGTATCGCTCCCCCTGGGGGAAGGAGGGGAGGGTTTGGGCCCTGTGAGGTGTCACTAACCCCTTTTTATTTTCCGCAGCCTATTCCTGCTTGATAATTTCTGGAGGGACCTACAAGCAGCGGGATCCTGTGTGCAGCGGATGAACCCCTGATGTGTGAGGGCTGCTGGCAGGTGTGGGTGCGTGATGCCTTTCCCATGGGCTACTGTGCAGTTACCCGGTGAGTATCGCTCCAGCTGGGGGAAGGAGGGGAGGGTTTGGGCCCTGTGAGGTGTCACTAACCCCTTTTTATTTTCCGCAGCCTATTCCTGCTTGATAATTTCTGGAGGGACCTACAAGCAGCGGGATCCTGTGTGCAGCGGATGAACCCCTGATGTGTGAGGGCTGCTGGCAGGTGTGGGTGCGTGATGCCTTTCCCATGGGCTACTGTGCAGTTACCCGGTGAGTATCGCTCCAGCTGGGGGAAGGAGGGGAGGGTTTGGGCCCTGTGAGGTGTCACTAACCCCTTTTTATTTTCCGCAGCCTATTCCTGCTTGATAATTTCTGGAGGGACCTACAAGCAGCGGGATCCTGTGTGCAGCGGATGAACCCCTGATGTGTGAGGGCTGCTGGCAGGTGTGGGTGCGTGATGCCTTTCCCATGGGCTACTGTGCAGTTACCCGGTGAGTATCGCTCCCCCTGGGGGAAGGAGGGGAGGGTTTGGGCCCTGTGAGGTGTCACTAACCCCTTTTTATTTTCCGCAGCCTATTCCTGCTTGATAATTTCTGGAGGGACCTACAAGCAGCTGGATCCTGTGTGCAGCGGATGAACCCCTGATGTGTGAGGGCTGCTGGCAGGTGTGTGTGCGTGATGCCTTTCCCATGGGCTACTGTGCAGTTACCCGGTGAGTATCGCTCCAGCTGGGGGAAGGAGGGGAGGGTTTGGGCCCTGTGAGGTGTCACTAACCCCTTTTTATTTTCCGCAGCCTAGTCCTGCTTAATACTTTCTGGAGGGCCCTACAAGCAGCTGGATCCTGTGTGCAGCGGATGAACCCCTGATGTGTGAGGGCTGCTGGCAGGTGTGGGTGCGTGATGCCTTTCCCATGGGCTACAGTGCAGTTACCCGGTGAGTATCGCTCCAGCTGGGGGAAGGAGGGGAGGGTTTGGGCCCTGTGAGGTATCACTAACCCCTTTTTATTTTCCGCAGCCTATTCCTGCTTGATAATTTCTGGAGGGACCTACAAGCAGCTGGATCCTGTGTGCAGCGGATGAACCCCTGATGTGTGAGGGCTGCTGGCAGGTGTGTGTGCGTGATGCCTTTCCCATGGGCTACTGTGCAGTTACCCGGTGAGTATCGCTCCCCCTGGGGGAAGGAGGGGAGGGTTTGGGCCCTGTGAGGTGTCACTAACCCCTTTTTATTTTCCGAAGCCTATTCCTGCTTGATAATTTCTGGAGGGACCTACAAGCAGCGGGATCCTGTGTGCAGCGGATGAACCCCTGATGTGTGAGGGCTGCTGGCAGGTGTGGGTGCGTGATGCCTTTCCCATGGGCTACTGTGCAGTTACCCGGTGAGTATCGCTCCAGCTGGGGGAAGGAGGGGAGGGTTTGGGCCCTGTGAGGTGTCACTAACCCCTTTTTATTTTCCGCAGCCTATTCCTGCTTGATAATTTCTGGAGGGACCTACAAGCAGCGGGATCCTGTGTGCAGCGGATGAACCCCTGATGTGTGAGGGCTGCTGGCAGGTGTGGGTGCGTGATGCCTTTCCCATGGGCTACTGTGCAGTTACCCGGTGAGTATCGCTCCCCCTGGGGGAAGGAGGGGAGGGTTTGGGCCCTGTGAGGTGTCACTAACCCCTTTTTATTTTCCGCAGCCTATTCCTGCTTGATAATTTCTGGAGGGACCTACAAGCAGCGGGATCCTGTGTGCAGCGGATGAACCCCTGATGTGTGAGGGCTGCTGGCAGGTGTGGGTGCGTGATGCCTTTCCCATGGGCTACTGTGCAGTTACCCGGTGAGTATCGCTCCAGCTGGGGGAAGGAGGGGAGGGTTTGGGCCCTGTGAGGTGTCACTAACCCCTTTTTATTTTCCGCAGCCTATTCCTGCTTGATAATTTCTGGAGGGACCTACAAGCAGCGGGATCCTGTGTGCAGCGGATGAACCCCTGATGTGTGAGGGCTGCTGGCAGGTGTGGGTGCGTGATGCCTTTCCCATGGGCTACTGTGCAGTTACCCGGTGAGTATCGCTCCAGCTGGGGGAAGGAGGGGAGGGTTTGGGCCCTGTGAGGTGTCACTAACCCCTTTTTATTTTCCGCAGCCTATTCCTGCTTGATAATTTCTGGAGGGACCTACAAGCAGCGGGATCCTGTGTGCAGCGGATGAACCCCTGATGTGTGAGGGCTGCTGGCAGGTGTGGGTGCGTGATGCCTTTCCCATGGGCTACTGTGCAGTTACCCGGTGAGTATCGCTCCCCCTGGGGGAAGGAGGGGAGGGTTTGGGCCCTGTGAGGTGTCACTAACCCCTTTTTATTTTCCGCAGCCTATTCCTGCTTGATAATTTCTGGAGGGACCTACAAGCAGCTGGATCCTGTGTGCAGCGGATGAACCCCTGATGTGTGAGGGCTGCTGGCAGGTGTGTGTGCGTGATGCCTTTCCCATGGGCTACTGTGCAGTTACCCGGTGAGTATCGCTCCAGCTGGGGGAAGGAGGGGAGGGTTTGGGCCCTGTGAGGTGTCACTAACCCCTTTTTATTTTCCGCAGCCTATTCCTGCTTAATACTTTCTGGAGGGCCCTACAAGCAGCTGGATCCTGTGTGCAGCGGATGAACCCCTGATGTGTGAGGGCTGCTGGCAGGTGTGGGTGCGTGATGCCTTTCCCATGGGCTACAGTGCAGTTACCCGGTGAGTATCGCTCCAGCTGGGGGAAGGAGGGGAGGGTTTGGGCCCTGTGAGGTATCACTAACCCCTTTTTATTTTCCGCAGCCTATTCCTGCTTGATAATTTCTGGAGGGACCTACAAGCAGCTGGATCCTGTGTGCAGCGGATGAACCCCTGATGTGTGAGGGCTGCTGGCAGGTGTGTGTGCGTGATGCCTTTCCCATGGGCTACTGTGCAGTTACCCGGTGAGTATCGCTCCCCCTGGGGGAAGGAGGGGAGGGTTTGGGCCCTGTGAGGTGTCACTAACCCCTTTTTATTTTCCGAAGCCTATTCCTGCTTGATAATTTCTGGAGGGACCTACAAGCAGCGGGATCCTGTGTGCAGCGGATGAACCCCTGATGTGTGAGGGCTGCTGGCAGGTGTGGGTGCGTGATGCCTTTCCCATGGGCTACTGTGCAGTTACCCGGTGAGTATCGCTCCAGCTGGGGGAAGGAGGGGAGGGTTTGGGCCCTGTGAGGTGTCACTAACCCCTTTTTATTTTCCGCAGCCTATTCCTGCTTGATAATTTCTGGAGGGACCTACAAGCAGCTGGATCCTGTGTGCAGCGGATGAACCCCTGATGTGTGAGGGCTGCTGGCAGGTGTGTGTGCGTGATGCCTTTCCCATGGGCTACTGTGCAGTTACCCGGTGAGTATCGCTCCAGCTGGGGGAAGGAGGGGAGGGTTTGGGCCCTGTGAGGTGTCACTAACCCCTTTTTATTTTCCGCAGCCTATTCCTGCTTGATAATTTCTGGAGGGACCTACAAGCAGCTGGATCCTGTGTGCAGCGGATGAACCCCTGATGTGTGAGGGCTGCTGGCAGGTGTGTGTGCGTGATGCCTTTCCCATGGGCTACTGTGCAGTTACCCGGTGAGTATCGCTCCCCCTGGGGGAAGGAGGGGAGGGTTTGGGCCCTGTGAGGTGTCACTAACCCCTTTTTATTTTCCGCAGCCTATTCCTGCTTGATAATTTCTGGAGGGACCTACAAGCAGCGGGATCCTGTGTGCAGCGGATGAACCCCTGATGTGTGAGGGCTGCTGGCAGGTGTGGGTGCGTGATGCCTTTCCCATGGGCTACTGTGCAGTTACCCGGTGAGTATCGCTCCCCCTGGGGGAAGGAGGGGAGGGTTTGGGCCCTGTGAGGTGTCACTAACCCCTTTTTATTTTCCGCAGCCTATTCCTGCTTGATAATTTCTGGAGGGACCTACAAGCAGCGGGATCCTGTGTGCAGCGGATGAACCCCTGATGTGTGAGGGCTGCTGGCAGGTGTGGGTGCGTGATGCCTTTCCCATGGGCTACTGTGCAGTTACCCGGTGAGTATCGCTCCCCCTGGGGGAAGGAGGGGAGGGTTTGGGCCCTGTGAGGTGTCACTAACCCCTTTTTATTTTCCGCAGCCTATTCCTGCTTAATACTTTCTGGAGGGCCCTACAAGCAGCTGGATCCTGTGTGCAGCGGATGAACCCCTGATGTGTGAGGGCTGCTGGCAGGTGTGTGTGCGTGATGCCTTTCCCATGGGCTACTGTGCAGTTACCCGGTGAGTATCGCTCCAGCTGGGGGAAGGAGGGGAGGGTTTGGGCCCTGTGAGGTGTCACTAACCCCTTTTTATTTTCCGCAGCCTATTCCTGCTTGATAATTTCTGGAGGGACCTACAAGCAGCTGGATCCTGTGTGCAGCGGATGAACCCCTGATGTGTGAGGGCTGCTGGCAGGTGTGGGTGCGTGATGCCTTTCCCATGGGCTACTGTGCAGTTACCCGGTGAGTATCGCTCCCCCTGGGGGAAGGAGGGGAGGGTTTGGGCCCTGTGAGGTGTCACTAACCCCTTTTTATTTTCCGCAGCCTATTTCTGCTTGATAATTTCTGGAGGGACCTACAAACAGCTGGATTTGCAGTTTCTTTTGCTGGTCTCTGGACGGGGAAGTCTCCAGCGGGTGAACCCCTAAAGTGAAAATGACCTGCCGGACCATAGGCTGTACCTGTCATGTGCGAGCACATTCATTAAAACCAAATCTGGGGTGAGTATGGAACTACGTGGGGGACTGGTGGTGGGAGGCTATAGGAGGACTGGTGGTGGGAGGCTATAGGAGACAGTCACCGATCATTAACCCCTTCTTTCTTCTTTGCAGTTTCTTTTGCTGGTCTCTGGACGGGGAAGTCTCCAGCGGGTGAACCCCTAAAGTGAAAATGACCTGCCGGACCATAGGCTGTACCTGTCATGTGCGAGCACATTCATTAAAACCAAATCTGGGGTGAGTATGGAACTACGTGGGGGACTGGTGGTGGGAGGCTATAGGAGACAGTCACCGATCATTAACCCCTTCTTTCTTCTTTGCAGTTTCTTTTGCTGGTCTCTGGACGGGGAAGTCTCCAGCGGGTGAACCCCTAAAGTGAAAATGACCTGCCGGACCATAGGCTGTACCTGTCATGTGCGAGCACATTCATTAAAACCAAATCTGGGGTGAGTATGGAACTACGTGGGGGACTGGTGGTGGGAGGCTATAGGAGACAGTCACCGATCATTAACCCCTTCTTTCTTCTTTGCAGTTTCTTTTGCTGGTCTCTGGACGGGGAAGTCTCCAGCGGGTGAACCCCTAAAGTGAAAATGACCTGCCGGACCATAGGCTGTACCTGTCATGTGCGAGCACATTCATTAAAACCAAATCTGGGGTGAGTATGGAACTACGTGGGGGACTGGTGGTGGGAGGCTATAGGAGACAGTCACCGATCATTAACCCCTTCTTTCTTCTTTGCAGTTTCTTTTGCTGGTCTCTGGACGGGGAAGTCTCCAGCGGGTGAACCCCTAAAGTGAAAATGACCTGCCGGACCATAGGCTGTACCTGTCATGTGCGAGCACATTCATTAAAACCAAATCTGGGGTGAGTATGGAACTACGTGGGGGACTGGTGGTGGGAGGCTATAGGAGACAGTCACCGATCATTAACCCCTTCTTTCTTCTTTGCAGTTTCTTTTGCTGGTCTCTGGACGGGGAAGTCTCCAGCGGGTGAACCCCTAAAGTGAAAATGACCTGCCGGACCATAGGCTGTACCTGTCATGTGCGAGCACATTCATTAAAACCAAATCTGGGGTGAGTATGGAACTACGTGGGGGACTGGTGGTGGGAGGCTATAGGAGACAGTCACCGATCATTAACCCCTTCTTTCTTCTTTGCAGTTTCTTTTGCTGGTCTCTGGACGGGGAAGTCTCCAGCGGGTGAACCCCTAAAGTGAAAATGACCTGCCGGACCATAGGCTGTACCTGTCATGTGCGAGCACATTCATTAAAACCAAATCTGGGGTGAGTATGGAACTACGTGGGGGACTGGTGGTGGGAGGCTATAGGAGACAGTCACCGATCATTAACCCCTTCTTTCTTCTTTGCAGTTTCTTTTGCTGGTCTCTGGACGGGGAAGTCTCCAGCGGGTGAACCCCTAAAGTGAAAATGACCTGCCGGACCATAGGCTGTACCTGTCATGTGCGAGCACATTCATTAAAACCAAATCTGGGGTGAGTATGGAACTACGTGGGGGACTGGTGGTGGGAGGCTATAGGAGACAGTCACCGATCATTAACCCCTTCTTTCTTCTTTGCAGTTTCTTTTGCTGGTCTCTGGACGGGGAAGTCTCCAGCGGGTGAACCCCTAAAGTGAAAATGACCTGCCGGACCATAGGCTGTACCTGTCATGTGCGAGCACATTCATTAAAACCAAATCTGGGGTGAGTATGGAACTACGTGGGGGACTGGTGGTGGGAGGCTATAGGAGACAGTCACCGATCATTAACCCCTTCTTTCTTCTTTGCAGTTTCTTTTGCTGGTCTCTGGACGGGGAAGTCTCCAGCGGGTGAACCCCTAAAGTGAAAATGACCTGCCGGACCATAGGCTGTACCTGTCATGTGCGAGCACATTCATTAAAACCAAATCTGGGGTGAGTATGGAACTACGTGGGGGACTGGTGGTGGGAGGCTATAGGAGACAGTCACCGATCATTAACCCCTTCTTTCTTCTTTGCAGTTTCTTTTGCTGGTCTCTGGACGGGGAAGTCTCCAGCGGGTGAACCCCTAAAGTGAAAATGACCTGCCGGACCATAGGCTGTACCTGTCATGTGCGTGCAAGGTGTTAAGTAATGTTGTTTCTCATCAATAAATTTTACATGTTTATTCACCTCTCGTCCATGAATCCAGTTCATGTCAAATGGAATATAGCTAGCTTGAGTTTGTGTTTGATTTTGGTAGAGTTTTTAAACTATTGAAAAAAGTGATAAATCAATCAATTATATGGTCAAATCTAAGTTATCTAAGCTATGGGAACACTCTCCCAAAATCATTTGCTTTCTGAAACTATCACCCTGTAATAGGCCCAGAAATTCGCTTTTTGGATCAATCACTACTGTTATGAGATGGCGGGGATTGCTCCAAATATTTCACTGAGACACCTTTAGAAATCTATTTAGGTGTATTTGGCAAGAATGACATATTTAAGGAAAAGCATAGAAATAGGAGTATCAGTGAAATATAAACCCAAAAAGTACTTGGTCTAAACCGGCACCAATCTGGAAACTCCTAGCTTGTATGCATGTAAAACACAAAAAAAAACCTTAATATTTATCTGACACTGACCCTTTATCATTTTTTGCAGTCGTTTCAAAAGAAAATGGTTCACAACTGAAAAATGGAATAATACTCATCTGATACCTTTTTAATAACATTCAGAAGCAAGAAAGCAGTCAATATATTTGAAAAACTTTATTTAACTTTTTTTCACATGTTAAATTCCGAAATAAATTAATACCATGGTAAAGACTTTCCCGGTGTCAATTCTTAATCCTTACCGTCGGTATAACCTGCAAAAAAGGAGAGCAAATTTTGGAAATTGGTATCAAAAACCTATTTGGGAAAAGATGCGAGTTGCAAGCTGTGGGCACCGGATGCAGAGTAAGCGTTGTGGTAACGCACAAGCCAGCCACACTTCAAATGCGCCTGGTCTGTGCGTTAGCACAAGGGACAAGATGCGAGTTGCAAGCTGTGGGCACCGGATGCAGAGTAAGCGTTGTGGTAACGCACAAGCCAGCCACACTTCAAATGCGCCTGGTCTGGGCGTTAGCACAAGGGACAAGATGCGAGTTGCAAGCTGTGGGCACCGGATGCAGAGTAAGCGTTGTGGTAACGCACAAGCCAGCCACACTTCAAATGCGCCTGGTCTGGGCGTTAGCACAAGGGACAAGATGCGAGTTGCAAGCTGTGGGCACCGGATGCAGAGTAAGCGTTGTGGTAACGCACAAGCCAGCCACACTTCAAATGCGCCTGGTCTGTGCGTTAGCACAAGGGACAAGATGCGAGTTGCAAGCTGTGGGCACCGGATGCAGAGTAAGCGTTGTGGTAACGCACAAGCCAGCCACACTTCAAATGCGCCTGGTCTGGGCGTTAGCACAAGGGACAAGATGCGAGTTGCAAGCTGTGGGCACCGGATGCAGAGTAAGCGTTGTGGTAACGCACAAGCCAGCCACACTTCAAATGCGCCTGGTCTGTGCGTTAGCACAAGGGACAAGATGCGAGTTGCAAGCTGTGGGCACCGGATGCAGAGTAAGCGTTGTGGTAACGCACAAGCCAGCCACACTTCAAATGCGCCTGGTCTGTGCGTTAGCACAAGGGACAAGATGCGAGTTGCAAGCTGTGGGCACCGGATGCAGAGTAAGCGTTGTGGTAACGCACAAGCCAGCCACACTTCAAATGCGCCTGGTCTGTGCGTTAGCACAAGGGACAAGATGCGAGTTGCAAGCTGTGGGCACCGGATGCAGAGTAAGCGTTGTGGTAACGCACAAGCCAGCCACACTTCAAATGCGCCTGGTCTGTGCGTTAGCACAAGGGACAAGATGCGAGTTGCAAGCTGTGGGCACCGGATGCAGAGTAAGCGTTGTGGTAACGCACAAGCCAGCCACACTTCAAATGCGCCTGGTCTGGGCGTTAGCACAAGGGACAAGATGCGAGTTGCAAGCTGTGGGCACCGGATGCAGAGTAAGCGTTGTGGTAACGCACAAGCCAGCCACACTTCAAATGCGCCTGGTCTGGGCGTTAGCACAAGGGACAAGATTTGGGGACAAGATAGATTAGAGGGTGCACTTGGGTATTACTCACCAATAGGTATGTAGCTTTGGCATTCTCCCCGTTTTGGATTTTAGGAGTTGAAAATCAATTTCCAATGCACTGCCCCTGAAAAATTGAAAAAAAAAAAATGGTGTTTGCACTGGGTGTAATTTTGATAAATATGAACAAATGTTTTAAAGGTTGCATTGCAAGGGTAGAAATGTGGGATCAGATTGCTCTTTTTATGGCCCATTATTACATCCACCATATGTAAGGAGCTTTCATCATTTCCCAACAATTATCAATGCATGCACGCGCATGCATTGCATAACTGTTACGCCCAACTCCTTAGTGAACACAGCTGTAGGAAAAATTTGCAAGGGTTAAATAATCATAAGAAAAGACAAACTGAAAGTTGGAGAAAAGAAAGCTTTCTATATTAACATAAAAACAAACAACATGTAAAATAAATGGAAATATACGACCGTGTTCACTGTGCAGGGTCCTCCTCCGCCGGTCCCGGCCTTTGGGCGGTTGAAGCTCGAGCAGGAGATGTGCGATGTGGTGGCGTCCTTGGTCTTTGGCTGGAGGGTGGAGGAGGTGGATACATTCCAGCGTAGCCTTGGTATGCCTGAGAAGATCCAGCCCACGATGTTTGGAGATGCGCAGGCTCCTGATGCCGACTTGATGAAGATGGTGGCATCCACGGTGAAGGGGTGGCTCTCGCTGGTTGTCCCACGTTGTCCGGATTGTATCTCTGCTGCAGGGAACTGGCGATCATCATGCAGCTTGCCGCAATTTGTGTCTGGCAGGTGGAAATTTGTCTCAGGGTCTCCTGTTGACACGCTGCATTCTCAACCAACTTGTAGATCCCGGTCATCATCACCTGGTTATCCTCTCGACGTCGGCGTTCGGATTCCACCCAGTCTTCATGCCGTCTTCGCTCTATTTCGGCCCAATCCTCCTGGCGTCTTCGCTCGATGTCGGACATCGTTGTGGCCAGTGTTTCAAGATGCTTCTCCATGGCTGTCATCCTCTGCTCCATCATGATCCGGTACTGGTTCTGGTGATCTTCTATTTCAGACGCCAATTGCCGGACTCTATGGACGCGCGTTGGAGCCTGTTCTCTCTGGATGTCCTCCACGAGCTGCATTCCGGCTATAAAAAAAAAGGACAAGATAAATAAATTTTATCCATTTCACACAATGTAATCTTTAAAAAAAAAAAAAAAACCACAGGGTTACAAACAAATGGCAAAAGCTTACAATCCATCAGTGGTGGTCTGGTGGGATCCACCTCCTCCTCATCTTCAGACGCTTCCTCGATGTCCTGGATGGAATGATGATAACTTGGAAGCTGATGGGCCAATCCTCCACTTGCTGTAGATCCTTCTTCACCCAGTGGGGTTTGCAAGCTGCTGTCTTCAAATCCTCGAGAGGTGTCTTCTGTTTGAATGGACGATTCAAACTGACTGATCGAGTACAGATCCAGGGTGATGGTCTCTTCCTGTGTTGACTGTTCTTCAGCCGGTTGGCTTACATGGGTGTCTTCTGTCCGATCTTCAGCAACGACAACTGTTGAAATGAAAATATACATTTTAGAACCTTGCAAAATAATGTTAGAGAGAGCAAAGTAGTACAAATAATTACCCTGCTCCTGAGTTTGCGAAGGTTCTGTTTCTGCTGGTGTTGTCTTTCGTCTTCTTCGTTGCGCAGGTGGAATTTGCGCTTCGATAGCGTTCAACACTTCTGCTCTGCGGACATTGGACTCCACAGAGCCTGGAACACCTTCCACCATGATTGGATTCATGTGTTCCTGGATGGCTCGTTCCCACGGCTGCCATGAAACTTGTAATGGTGGTCCGCCTCCAGTCCCAATTAGATGTTGCCTGACTTGGCCCATCTTCCGTTTTGTGTGCCGTCGACAATCATTGTATCGTTTGTGGCATTTGTCGATCGACCTGACGTTGCCACTCACTGCTGTAATCTAAGATGCAAAAAATCACATTATAAACAATCAAATAATGCACTTTTTTAAATGGATTTATTTTAATAAAAAAAAAGCAATGAACCTTCTCTGCAATCGAGGCCCATATTCTTTTACGCTCTCTACCGCTCGTTTCCTGTCTTCTTTGTCCACACAGTTGGTCATAGAACTTGTGGACCATTTCAACCAGCACGTTGCTTTCTGCAGTAGTGAACGGGATGCTCTCTTCTTCTCCCTCGGCAAGTTGGTCTAGAGGAACCTTTTTTTTCCTGCCAGGTTTCTTTCTCGCTACGGGTGGTTGGACCCCAGAACCACTGGGTTGTTCGTCCAGTGTTCTGTCTGTAGCCTTTAAAAAACAAACAGTGTCAGCAAAATTACACAAAAAGATTTAGCATATATTAAACATTAACCTCATGATGTATTAAGTATTTGGCCACGCCCCTTTCCGTCATATGTTGTTCGCCTGCATCTTTCTGCGTTGCAGCAAAGAGCACTGCAAAATGCCGGCGATAACCGGAAATTATCACGGACTGTATTCATATCAGAGCTGGGAACCCCAGACTGCTATATATAGGGGACATCACAGGGCTGTATGTCGGACAATAATAGGATGTTATACTGAATAATCCAAACAGGTTATTCAATTAGGATGAGTATGTGTGCTACTGGAGGGAAATATTCCCTCATGTTATGTAAATGGCTGTACTATGTTCCCTAAGCTTTGTATACTGTAGCCCATACTGCTACATAGGCATATGAAGGCAAGAAGAGCGTTTTTTGAACACAAGAGAAACTGGGAGGATAAGCGTTGCCCGTGGTTACGTCACTGCCTCCTGGTTATGTAGTTAGTAAACTGTGATGGTAGCATGAATAAGGGATTTGCTACAATGAAGTTAAATATGGCAGTCTTCCCGAATGCTTAATACCTAAAGAATATAACTGTATATCTATGGTCCGGTTAGAAGCGACCAAATGCTTAGATTACAATCTGTTTAGTTTGTGTATATTTTTTGGTTCTGGGATCAATGGGCCTCTTTATATATCATGCAACCGCACCCAGCATAGGAAGGGTTAAAAATTCCAGAGGCTGGTGGAGAGGGCTGCCTTTGGGATTTAAGTGGGTGTTTGCAGGTAGAGAGAGGCAGAGAAGTGTCCGAGCGTCAGCGCCGGGAGTTGTGGACTAGCGTGTCCTGGCCATCTGATGTTAATCTGAAGGATAACATGGTAAGGTTCTGATAACGTGAATAATACTGATGACCTTTCTGTATATAATGTATATAGACTTTAAATGCTGATTTAACATGTAAAACCCGTGTGTAAAATAAAGGTAATACTTTGGTATCTTTGCTATTGTTTATTCCTGTGCAATCTTTGGAACTAGGAGTGACCCTGGGACTCTGCGTGAGGCTTAAGTCGCGCTGCGCTGCGCTGCTACATGATCCCGGGATCTTCACACTGGTTGCCAAGGGGGGGGGGGGGGTCAGCAGAGTAGGTGAGCAGGCTATCAACGCGGCGGGGTGGGACTGGACCAGCTGACACGCTGATCTAAGTCAAATTTGCATCATCCTTTACCCTGCCACCCTGACAGTGCGCAGATCTACTCTGCTGAGAGCGGCTGTTACAGCATCCTATCCTGTCCCCACCCCCCCCCCCCCCCCCCCCCCACTGCTCTGAACAGCAGAGCGGACTTAGGATGCAGAGTTTGAAAAGTTAACCTGCTCTCATGCAGGGTTCGTGATGCGCAGCAGCAGCAAAATATATAAAACCTACAGTCATCGGCGTCCGGTGGCCACTGTTTAATGGGTCCCGGCGCCCACTTTTAGGGTAAAATACGCGCTAGTGAGTTGTTGCGAAACCTGTCTATTCATCAAGTTTTAAAGAAGTTACCTGTGTCCTTCTCCTTTTAGTTGTTTGTCTTGATTGAGGTGGTCCTTCTCGATCTCCATGCTCCATGTCGTCCTGCACCGGCCGGCCAGGGTTACTTGTGGAAATCCTATCACCATCTTCCTCCCTTGTAGTCATCTCCACTGGACTCGTCTCACCTGAAATAGAAAGAAGAGGGGAAAGGGGTTCCACGATCCTTGTCCGATGAGACATTCCTGTGAAATATAAACACAGATAAAGCAAACTTTACATTTTTGTACCTTTACTGTGCAATTAACCTACCTTAAGAAAATTTTGAGAAAATGACACTGAGGGGCCAGGCAAACCCAAGTGGGGTGCAAGGTGCAGGCATGCTTGTCAGGGATGCTGGGGTGTAGTGGGGGGGATCCCGACATGCTATGCTCGTGACCCAGGGCCCCCATTTTAAAATGGCTGCAGGTTTTTTTTTTTCCTTTTTTTTTTTGGCTGCAGTCATTTTAAAATGGGGACTCACGACCACGCCCAAAGCATGAAGGGCACCCACCACAACACTCCAGCACCCCAAACAAGCATGCATCAGGGCCGCACATGCCACCCACACATGATCCACAGTAAAAAAAACCCCAAACAGGCAATTTTGTGAAAATGACACTGAGGGGCCAGGCAAACCCAAGTGGGGTGCAAGGTGCAGGCATGCTTGTCAGGGATGCTGGGGTGTAGTGGGGGGGATCCCGACATGCTATGCTCGTGACCCAGGGCCCCCATTTTAAAATGGCTGCAGGTTTTTTTTTTTCCTTTTTTTTTTTGGCTGCAGTCATTTTAAAATGGGGACTCACGACCACGCCCAAAGCATGAAGGGCACCCACCACAACACTCCAGCACCCCAAACAAGCATGCATCAGGGCCGCACATGCCACCCACACATGATCCACACGCAAAAAAACCCCAAACAGGCAATTTTGTGAAAATGACACTGAGGGGCCAGGCAAACCCAAGTGGGGTGCAAGGTGCAGGCATGCTTGTCAGGGATGCTGGGGTGTAGTGGGGGGGATCCCGACATGCTATGCTCGTGACCCAGGGCCCCCATTTTAAAATGGCTGCAGGTTTTTTTTTTTCCTTTTTTTTTTTGGCTGCAGTCATTTTAAAATGGGGACTCACGACCACGCCCAAAGCATGAAGGGCACCCACCACAACACTCCAGCACCCCAAACAAGCATGCATCAGGGCCGCACATGCCACCCACACATGATCCACAGTAAAAAAAACCCCAAACAGGCAATTTTGTGAAAATGACACTGAGGGGCCAGGCAAACCCAAGTGGGGTGCAAGGTGCAGGCATGCTTGTCAGGGATGCTGGGGTGTAGTGGGGGGGATCCCGACATGCTATGCTCGTGACCCAGGGCCCCCATTTTAAAATGGCTGCAGGTTTTTTTTTTTCCTTTTTTTTTTTTGGCTGCAGTCATTTTAAAATGGGGACTCACGACCACGCCCAAAGCATGAAGGGCACCCACCACAACACTCCAGCACCCCAAACAAGCATGCATCAGGGCCGCACATGCCACCCACACATGATCCACAGTAAAAAAAACCCCAAACAGGCAATTTTGTGAAAATGACACTGAGGGGCCAGGCAAACCCAAGTGGGGTGCAAGGTGCAGGCATGCTTGTCAGGGATGCTGGGGTGTAGTGGGGGGGATCCCGACATGCTATGCTCGTGACCCAGGGCCCCCATTTTAAAATGGCTGCAGGTTTTTTTTTTTCCTTTTTTTTTTTGGCTGCAGTCATTTTAAAATGGGGACTCACGACCACGCCCAAAGCATGAAGGGCACCCACCACAACACTCCAGCACCCCAAACAAGCATGCATCAGGGCCGCACATGCCACCCACACATGATCCACACGCAAAAAAACCCCAAACAGGCAATTTTGTGAAAATGACACTGAGGGGCCAGGCAAACCCAAGTGGGGTGCAAGGTGCAGGCATGCTTGTCAGGGATGCTGGGGTGTAGTGGGGGGGATCCCGACATGCTATGCTCGTGACCCAGGGCCCCCATTTTAAAATGGCTGCAGGTTTTTTTTTTTCCTTTTTTTTTTTGGCTGCAGTCATTTTAAAATGGGGACTCACGACCACGCCCAAAGCATGAAGGGCACCCACCACAACACTCCAGCACCCCAAACAAGCATGCATCAGGGCCGCACATGCCACCCACACATGATCCACACGCAAAAAAAACCCAAACAGGCAATTTTGTGAAAATGACACTGAGGGGCCTGGCAAACCCAAGTGGGGTGCAAGGTGCAGGCATGCTTGTCAGGGATGCTGGGGTGTAGTGGGGGGGATCCCGACATGCTATGCTCGTGACCCAGGGCCCCCATTTTAAAATGGCTGCAGGTTTTTTTTTTTCCTTTTTTTTTTTGGCTGCAGTCATTTTAAAATGGGGACTCACGACCACGCCCAAAGCATGAAGGGCACCCACCACAACACTCCAGCACCCCAAACAAGCATGCATCAGGGCCGCACATGCCACCCACACATGATCCACACGCAAAAAAACCCCAAACAGGCAATTTTGTGAAAATGACACTGAGGGGCCAGGCAAACCCAAGTGGGGTGCAAGGTGCAGGCATGCTTGTCAGGGATGCTGGGGTGTAGTGGGGGGGATCCCGACATGCTATGCTCGTGACCCAGGGCCCCCATTTTAAAATGGCTGCAGGTTTTTTTTTTTCCTTTTTTTTTTTGGCTGCAGTCATTTTAAAATGGGGACTCACGACCACGCCCAAAGCATGAAGGGCACCCACCACAACACTCCAGCACCCCAAACAAGCATGCATCAGGGCCGCACATGCCACCCACACATGATCCACACGCAAAAAAACCCCAAACAGGCAATTTTGTGAAAATGACACTGAGGGGCCTGGCAAACCCAAGTGGGGTGCAAGGTGCAGGCATGCTTGTCAGGGATGCTGGGGTGTAGTGGGGGGGATCCCGACATGCTATGCTCGTGACCCAGGGCCCCCATTTTAAAATGGCTGCAGGTTTTTTTTTTTCCTTTTTTTTTTGGCTGCAGTCATTTTAAAATGGGGACTCACGACCACGCCCAAAGCATGAAGGGCACCCACCACAACACTCCAGCACCCCAAACAAGCATGCAGCATAGCTGCACATTGCACCAAGCACAGTAAAAAAAAAAAAAAAAAAAAACAAGCAAAAAAAGTTTAAAACCCCCCCAAAAAACGGGGGGCACACATACTGCAAACAAACAAACACTCACCCACCCCATACAACAAACCCCCATAGCATTGCAGTACAAACACATCACAATACTCACCTGCAAAAGAAAATATGCACTCCACTCCACGCTCCACGCTCCACGCTCCAGGCTCCAGGCACTGCTCTCTGCTCTCTGCTCTCTGCTCTCTGCTCTCTGCACGTGTTCAGGGAGAACTATTAGCTGCAGCAACTCACTCCACCCCTGCTGAAAGCTAATAGCAGAGCTGCGCAGCAGGGAAGTCACTTATATATTAGATGGAAGAGCGGGAATATATACACCCGCCCTCCACCCAGTCACCAGATACGCTGGATTGGCTGAGAATCGCCGTTGGGGGCGGCGATTCTCAGCCACGTTGAATAGGGTGACACAGCTAGTCCCGGCGACTTCCGACGAATCCCTACGCGTGGCGAATCGCCGTCAAAAAACCGGCGATTGACTGGCGAATGTGAAACCTGAATCGCTGTGACCAGCGATTCAGGTCATTGAATACCGCCCAGTGAGTATGGCAGTGGGCGGAGACTAGAAGCGAGGTGGACACTAAGGGCTTAGGGGGTTTCTGCCGCGCTCAGCAGTGCACACATCGCTCCAGTTACCAGGGACATAATTTTTTGGAGGCTGTGAAGAAAACTGCATTTTAATGTGCAGGGAAAACCACTGATTTTACAGTTTACATGGAATGATCAGTCAGTATCTAGGTGAATATGCCCCATTTGGGATGATAGTTAATAGAAAGTGAAAGGTGATGTAATGGGTAATACGCAATAGCTGCAGTGACAAGGGGTAGTAGTAGTGGTGGTGAAGCAGAGCTGGGATAGAGCACAGGGGAGAAGGTGTTATTGTCCTGGCCCCCCCTCCGAACACTACACTGGAGGAGTTGCATCCATTTGCAGAGTAGCCTGGCGTTGGCTATCACCAGGGAAAGCTCTCATACACGGGGCTGTATATCATCTCCTCCATCATCAGCGGCCACCAGATCACAGCTGAGACCACGCAGCAGATCACACTGTCCTTCCCCCCCCCCTATTCATTGCTGCCTCTGCTGCTCTCACTACTCCACACATGTACTCACAACATCACCAGTCCAGCCTGCACACTCGTTTCAAACTCGGCGCAGTGGCTCATCAGTCAGGCTGCTTCTGTCAGGCACGCACAGTCGCACACAGCACAGTGCAGCCTACAGAGCGCCAAGCCTAGGACACAGAGGGGGGAACACTCTGATGATGTCGGCGTTCCCCCTCTGTGTCCTAGGCTCGGCGCTCTGCAGGCTGCACTGTGTAGTGTGCATGCCTGACTGAGGAGCCGTTGAATTGGAAATAGTGTGCAGACAGGAGGGTGACGCCATGGCCGCTGTCACGCATGTGGAGGAGGGAAAGCAGCGGTGGACAATGAAGGAACCAGGTGCCCCCTACAACTGCGACAGTGACACTCGAGACGACAGCCGCAGCAGCAGTGTCAGAGACGGAAGGTGGAGGTGGAAGCACCTCTTGGGGCCGGCGCCTACCTGCTTTGCAGGATATGCTGAGCAGGTAGCGCCGGCCCTGGCTGAACAAATAAGAATATACATGGCCGAGTAAAACACTGATCGATGAATGGGTGCAGACTCGCCATCGATAGCAACCATCGATGGTGTCTGCACCAATGGCCATCCCTAGCAAGCAGCAAACTTGCTATTCTTTCTTTCACTTGCAGTCGCAGCACTGTACTCAGTCTCCGAATTTAGTACATCTCAGCTGCCACAGGTGGCAGTGCTGAGCTCAGGCAAATGCATTGTAATGAAAAACGAAACTGAAAGTAAAAGAATGACGGCTCACCTTTTTGGGATCAGCGTCTCACTCACTATTTTATGGGATCCGTCCAAAAGATCAGCTTCATTCACGGATGACCCATCTCTACTCCATTGGTACCCTTTAAAGGAGCGGGCAGCCGGACGCCATCTTCACTCCAGAACGTCCAGGCCACTTTCCTGACTGCCTATCCAGTCCACTGATAGAGCTGTCCAGTCCAATGCTGTATTTAGGCACTTATTCTGGTTGATTTGTTCGCTTACACATTCACATGCAGCCGAGCCGCACATGCACACGGGGAGTGAAGACACGCCTATAAGGCCGGCGAACCTGTTCGTTCAGATCCACACACAAAGGGGAGTGGTGTGCTATTGCACTATGCCAACGTGTTCATGCTAACGTATGCTAACGTGTTCATACTGATCTGTCAATACTTATGTATTAGCAGGGCGCCCATTACGTAGTTTGCATAGTGGTGTATTGAGGATACCAATACACCACTATGCTGGCTACGTAAACTATGTAACTTATTCAAATTACGTAACTTACGTAAACTACGTAATTGATGTAACTGGAGCTGTGCTAATACATAAAGGATCATATACCCACTATCCACGTCATACCCCCATTATCCACATGGGCGTGGAGTTCATTTTAAGTGTGGCGAGCGCAGCGAGCCACCGAGCCCAAAGCCTGGATAGTGGGTATATGATTCTGTAAGTGGGTGTTGTGTGTTTATGTGTGTATGCCTGTGTAGTGCATTATACTTTCCTGAATGATGTCCCCGGCGCCAGCATTTAAGCTCCTCCGGCACTCGGCTCCCCGTCCACCATGACAGTCCCAGCAATGTACACAATTAGTCCATTTATACTACTGGTGCATAATTCCAGTCCATTAATACACCTGTAGTTCCAGTCCAATGATACCGCTATGTAATTCCAGTCCAGTGATACTACTGGTGCATAATTCGAGTCCAGTGATACAGCTGTGTTATTCCAGTAAAGTGATACTGGTGCATAATTCCACTCCAGAAATATAATGGAGAACCAAAATGTGTAGAATAAAATAATGAAAGAAGAACAAGAACCACCTAGTGCTGAAGCTGCTGCCACTAGTCATGACATAAAGAATGAAATGCCATTAACATTGTCTGCCGAGGTCGATGCCCAATGTAATTTTAGGGCATGTCAAATACAAACATTTCAGTAACACGAAGAAAAAAAATAAACATAATCTTGCCAATATGCCATTTACAACATAGAGTGCCAAGGAATGGCATAGGCCCTGGCTATGCCAGTGGTTCATCTTCACCTACAAAGTCCTCCTCCTCCCCCATCTTTTTTTTTGGCATTATGTGCTCTTTGGGTCCTAGTTTTTCAAACTGCCATCCTGTCTGCCACTGCAGTGCAACTCTTAGATGGGCCACTCACTTGTGCCACTCACTTGTGTTGCTTAGCATAGTCACCCAGCTATCTCAGTGCAACCTTTTGGCCTAAAAACAACATTGTGAGGTATTCAGGATATACCAGAAATGAGTGGAAAGACACAAAACACAAAACACGGAAGTGCAGTGTTTTGGAACAGATCCAGAACCAAACCAAGGGCGGAGATAGAGACCCAAATGCCAAAACATGAAGCGCAAAAAGTGCCAGGTGCACACCCCTACTGTCAAGTCATTTTATTCAAACAAGTGTATGTACTTACTAGAGATGTGCGGACTTGGATTCTGGAGATCCGAGCCCCCACGAATGTCATCAATCCGAGCACAGTTCCGAGCAGCGGTGTGAGATTCCCGCATTCTCGGGTCCGGCCACGCGAGCAAAACGTCATCGCCCATCGCCGGATTTCACGAGGCTTTAAATAGCGGCTCCCTCACCCGCCATCTTCACTCTAGTCTAGTAGCGGGTTAGGAGAGGGTGTGTTGGTGCTGCTGCTGGGGCTTAAACTTGAGCTTGACCATGAACGCAATATTTTATTCGCTGGGGCTGTCTCCCTCAGTGCTGCTATGTACTCTGTTCTCCGCTCTGCTTAGGGTGGAATCACCCTAGCAAGGACAGTCGGCTCTAACTGTGTACTTGTAGTACTACTGTCTCCTCTGTGCTGGGGCCTACCTCTGGTGCTGTGCTGTACCTAATATTATATATTTTATATTTTATAATATTATTAATAATTATATATATATATATATATATATATATATCAGCAGAATGAAGGCGGCACTCACACAGTCTCTTTGAAGAAATAAAAATCCTTTATTCAGCGGTCCTACGCCGTTACGGAATCACATCCGTCATCAGGGACACAAAGCATGTACAAATACATAGGCAATAAATACCCAACAATCCAACATAAACCCGCCCCCCATGTCCCACCCGATTGGCTGATCCCACAGCCTCCCCAGCACAGAGCGCGCCACACACACCTGTTAACGCAAGTCACATCAGACGCAGGACACCCGGATCACAGCAGGCAGCGCACAAGACTCTAACACTGACCTGCGCTTCCGCCCACGTGACCGGAGCGTCCCCCCATCCGATTGGCTTGACAGGCTGCGTGTCATCACCCCGCAACAGGAAGCTGGAGTCCTAGACCAAAACGGTTTCTATGGAAACATCAAACAATAATAAAACATCATAAAAACCAAATTTAAAACCATCTAAAATAATTTGAAAGGAAAGCACAGCATCACAATAACACAATAATCACTGGTAATGTAATACGGTATCCAAAATTGGATTATACCTACGTAACAATAAATGCATAATGTAATCACTGAAAGTCAGCGGTCTGACAATGCCCCAAAACAACAGTGAGGCATATAGCATGGTATGACAAACGATCTTATGATAAATAATCAATATTGGCTATGCTGATGAATCAAACATATAAATATATGTATATGTACAGGAAAAACATAAACAGATGTATGATTAATGAAATAGAAAAACAAAATAGAATAGAAATAGAAAAACCTATGTAACATCACGGAGAGTCAAAGAAAACACTGGAGCCCCAGCGTTTCATTTAGACCCCCCGGGGACATGGTTCCCAATGCAAAAATCCAACGACTCTCTTTTTGAAGTAGGATCTTGTTCCTATTCCCCCCTCTAGTGAGTGGCGGAACATGATCTATAATCATAGTACGAATACTAGCAACATTATGTTTAAAAATCGAACAATGTCTGGCCACAGGCTGATCACTGTGGCCACTAGCCAGGGCTTGTTGTATGGCTGACCTATGTTGGGCCATACGCTCTTTAAAGGAGCGTTGGGTCTTCCCAACATAGGTCAGTCCACAAGGGCAGGTCAAAGTGTAGATAATGTAGATAGAAGAATCTGAGTGAAACCGTGAGTCTTAGTGACATGGATGCAGAAGCAATCTTGTCCAAACAACAGTTTGAGGATGTGTCATTACCATTAACCCCTGAAGTTCTGTATAGCCAACTACTGCGGCTTAAACAAAAGGAATGTGACTTTATGTGCCACAGTGTCAGTCTATCTGACTATTACCGCCGGAAACAGATTCCCAGGGGTTTCAGAATTAAAAATACTCCAACGATAGGCAGATACAACATCGCTTTTTGCCGTCGCTGGATAGGTGTGTTAAACAAATGTTCGCATGATTTACTCCTGCTGGTGATTGAAGAAGCTACCAGGGAGCAAAAAGATCTGCAGCAACAAATTACCACCTTTGAAACGGCACATTCAATCACATTATCACAGGACTCTCAGACTAATTGGCTTGACAAGATTAATGTACAGTTGGAAAAATATAAGCATGATCTGATTGCCTTTAAGAAGGAAAAAGTTAAAAAAGTACAGCTGGACTATGATCAGAGAAGGGTCTACCCATGGTTAAATGCCGGGAACCAGCAGGATGGCGCAAGGGCCCAGTATGGCCGTAGAAAACCGTATAGGTTCCAGCAGTCTAACTACGGATCCAGTACCTCTCAAAGTGAAGGTGAATCATCTTGCTCTAATTCCAATACTGCAGGGATCCCTTTAGGGGTACCCAACCCGGCCGCAACCAACAAACGCGGCGGAAGAGGACGCGGCGGGCAGGGCAAAACTGCCGCCAGAGCAAGCACTCGCCCTCCGAGGAAAGTGAATGCCTAGTTTTTAACCTTTCAAGCAGCCCATTATCAACAACTGAGACCGAAGTCCTGACAAAAGGGTTGTCGTTTGTCCCAACAGTCAAACCCGATCCCTTCCAGTGGAAGGTTGATACTTACAAGCTACATCGGACTTTACGACTTAAGGACCATTTTGGGAAAACCACCCCTTCAGCTCAGGTTGAGAAAAAAGCTGTTTTACCAGAGCAGCTGAAAAAGATTGCACCCCGCTCAAGATTTGATCCCCCCTCTATCAATCCCTCTATAAGGACATTTACAAGGATGGTGGACCAACTGGGAAAAGAGGAGTCGGTTCCAGTTGGCATAAGGTATAATCTTTCACTTACCCAACAATTAGCCTTGGACAGTTTGTCTATGAGGAGGGACATTATCATTCGCAATGCGGATAAGGGGGGTGCGGTGATTGTTCAGGACTTAATTGATTATAGAACTGAATGCATAAAACAACTTAGTGATGTTAGAACTTATATACCGCTGAGTAATAATCCAACAGTAAAGTTTAAACAGGAACTTGATTGCATTCTGAAATTGGCTGTTGATGATGGGGTTATTGATGTTGAACTAAAACAGGCATTAATGGTAGAGTATCCTGTAGTGCCTTTATTTTACACCCTACCGAAGGTGCACAAGGACCCTGTGAACCCCCCTGGGCGTCCAATTATATCTTCCAGGGGGTCCTTAATGCACCCGGTAGCGGTGTACTTGGATTCTATTCTAAATCCTTGCATACAGAGATTGAGTACCTACCTAAGAGATACTACGTCCTTGTTGTCCATCCTTGCTGGTCTCTCCGGTCATGATACCCTTGAGGGTGATTGGGTAATGTGTACGGCGGACGTTACAAGCCTCTACACCTGTATCCCCCATGATGCAGGTGTGGAGGCTGTGCGTGCGCTAATCACCAGTGATGAGGATTATGATGGCCCACCCGTGGAATTTTTCATATGTCTGCTGACTTTTGTTTTAACCAAAAATTACTTTCTTTTTGAAGGAAAATACTATCTACAGGTGGCTGGCTGTGCCATGGGGTCTGCTGTGGCCCCGGCATATGCCAACGCCTTTATGCATCATATCGAACAAAACCTCTTTTTTAAAGATGGTACCCTGAGGTCTGAAGTACTATTGTACAAACGGTACATTGACGATCTGCTGATCTTCTGGGGTAGTGACAAATCTGACCTTGAACAGGTGTTCTCTGACCACAGCCACAGTGGCAGTGTGGTTGGGTTCACTTACACTATGAGCACTGAGAGGGTGGAGTTCCTGGATGTCGCAATCACAAGGAAGGGTGCTGTTATTGGCACTTCTCTCTTTGTGAAGGCGACAGACAGGAGTACCCTTCTGAGAAATGAAAGCTTCCACCCTACTCCATTGCGCAAGGGGCTCCCGTATTCCCAATTATTACGGGTGCGGAGGATTACATCTGATTTAGAGGAATTACCGGCTGCCCTTCAAGCAATGGTAGATAAGTTTGTGTCGAGGGGATACCCCAGAAGTGAAATGGAGGTCCTCAAAAACAAAGTTATGCACATACCCAGGGATAAACTGTTAAATCCCAAGATGGTTCCCGCTAATAAAAAACTGGATAAACGGGTACCTTGGGTTAATCGCTATACCATCGGCTCTGAGAGGAAAACTAAGAGGGTTAAAAATGTATGGCCATTGGTGTCTTCTGACAGTGATTTACCCCTGTTACAGCAATCCAGGATACTCCCTAGTTATACTAGGGGTCGGAGTATCAAGGACAGGGTAGTTAAATATGACATTACTGGTTGGGACAAAGCCCCCCCTGTCCAGAATTTTCTCTCTAGAAAAAATGGTTGTTTCAGGTGCTTGGGTTGCACCACGTGCAGGTCCATGTCAGCAGGAAGTTTTTTTACCCATCCGCATAAGGGGAATAAAATCTTTATTAAATTTACCCTGACATGTTCTTCTATCTACATTATCTACACTTTGACCTGCCCTTGTGGACTGACCTATGTTGGGAAGACCCAACGCTCCTTTAAAGAGCGTATGGCCCAACATAGGTCAGCCATACAACAAGCCCTGGCTAGTGGCCACAGTGATCAGCCTGTGGCCAGACATTGTTCGATTTTTAAACATAATGTTGCTAGTATTCGTACTATGATTATAGATCATGTTCCGCCACTCACTAGAGGGGGGAATAGGAACAAGATCCTACTTCAAAAAGAGAGTCGTTGGATTTTTGCATTGGGAACCATGTCCCCGGGGGGTCTAAATGAAACGCTGGGGCTCCAGTGTTTTCTTTGACTCTCCGTGATGTTACATAGGTTTTTCTATTTCTATTCTATTTTGTTTTTCTATTTCATTAATCATACATCTGTTTATGTTTTTCCTGTACATATACATATATTTATATGTTTGATTCATCAGCATAGCCAATATTGATTATTTATCATAAGATCGTTTGTCATACCATGCTATATGCCTCACTGTTGTTTTGGGGCATTGTCAGACCGCTGACTTTCAGTGATTACATTATGCATTTATTGTTACGTAGGTATAATCCAATTTTGGATACCGTATTACATTACCAGTGATTATTGTGTTATTGTGATGCTGTGCTTTCCTTTCAAATTATTTTAGATGGTTTTAAATTTGGTTTTTATGATGTTTTATTATTGTTTGATGTTTCCATAGAAACCGTTTTGGTCTAGGACTCCAGCTTCCTGTTGCGGGGTGATGACACGCAGCCTGTCAAGCCAATCGGATGGGGGGACGCTCCGGTCACGTGGGCGGAAGCGCAGGTCAGTGTTAGAGTCTTGTGCGCTGCCTGCTGTGATCCGGGTGTCCTGCGTCTGATGTGACTTGCGTTAACAGGTGTGTGTGGCGCGCTCTGTGCTGGGGAGGCTGTGGGATCAGCCAATCGGGTGGGACATGGGGGGCGGGTTTATGTTGGATTGTTGGGTATTTATTGCCTATGTATTTGTACATGCTTTGTGTCCCTGATGACGGATGTGATTCCGTAACGGCGTAGGACCGCTGAATAAAGGATTTTTATTTCTTCAAAGAGACTGTGTGAGTGCCGCCTTCATTCTGCTGATATACAATAGGATTCTGTGGAGTTCTTATGGATGGCACCGCAGCAAGCTACATTTCTCACAAGTTGAGTGCCGGGTGTTCCTGTGTCTATATATATATATATATATATATATATATATATATATATATATATATATATATATATATATATATATATATATATATATATATATATATATATATATATATATATATATATATAGGGCGGAGTGAAAAAACTGAAATTGAGAAATTCAAAATCGGCTAGTGTGGGAAAGTTGTGACTTGACCTGAATAAGAAACGTGCAAAAGCATTTTGATCTGAGTCAACATCTTCTGTTCTGGCAAGAGGCCTAAAGTTTCACTTTTTAGGTGAAAATGACGAAACCTATGAAGATGCTCCAATCTAGTTATAATTATGTCAGGATGTCTTAGAGTGGTTCATTAATATACTTTAGCATAGTAAAAAACAGTACGAGCTTGTCCTAGTGCAAAGTGACTGACTGGCGGGAGAAAAAATCCCTAATAATTGACCCATTTTAATGGTCACAATTGTGAATATTGTGTGTTTTCTCCTGAACGTGTTTATAATAGAAGAAGCACAAATACTCTTAATGGAATTTCATTGACACTGTGTGAAATATAACACTGCATAATAGCCCTTAATCAGACCTGATCGCAGTACAAATTTGTTCTCAAAATGGGCAAAACAAATGCTGCATTGCAGGTGGGGCAGATGTAACGTGCTGAGAGAGTTAAATTTGGGTGGGGTGTGTTGAAACTGAAATCTAAATTGCAGTGTAAAAATAATGCAGCAGGTATTTACCCTGCACAGAAACAAAATAACTCAACACAAATCTAAAGGTGGCCATACATCTACAGATCGATTGTCAGATCTGGCTGGTTGGAACAAATACCTGGTAATATCTGAATGACAGTTTTCCAGCATTTCAAAGCAAAGTGCTCTCATCCATTACCAGTATTTTGTTCCAAACAGACAGATCGGACAATAAATCTGTAGATGTATGGCCACATTAACACCCTCTGCACATGTTACATCTGCCCCACCTGCAGCTGCATTACAGCATATAATTATGCCAAAGATAAGCTAATATATTAACAGTTAAATACATTAAAGTGCATTATGCTGTAATAAGTATTGCTGATCAATCCTGCCTAGCAGGGCTGTCTTTTTGTATGGGCTTAATGGGCAATTGCCCAGGATCCCCAGGCGTATAAGGGCTCTATGTTGATAGCTGAGGATCCCCTTTTTCCAGGGATACCAGAATTTTGAAAATTGGCCCTGGGGAACTGCAGATATCCAACTTCAAAGCAGCAGTCCACATCCGACCTGTTATTTACAATTTCCAGTCATATTTCTCAGGTTCTCTCTGACACTAGCGGCTTGTCTCTATCATGCCCAGAACCAGAGATATCAGCCTTCAAGCAGCCGGTCCCTGCTCCAGCTCCAAACGTCTGGTGTAGTTTTATATTTTTGTCAATGGATTGCTCTGGCTCCTGATCTCTGATACCCAAGTTCCCAGCACCTCCTGAAAGTTGGGACTCTAGGTTTTTATACTAGGCTAAGAAATCTATTTCCAGATAATGGCGATATCTGCAGTCAAACAAGCTGCCCTTCCACCGGAAAATGATGAATATTAAGCCCACTCCATTATCCAACCGTCCCCTGTGTATAAAACACCCCCTACCTCCCTGGAAGTCATTTACAAGGGACCCTTCATTCAGCTCAGTGCCCCCTTCTACACGTTAGTGTTCTCCCTCCCACCACCTGTGCAGTAAAGGAGTAATTAGCAGAAGTTACTGCTCAAGGTCCTACATGTTGAATGGAAGATAGAGCACCCCCTGCCACCCGTGGGACATCAAAGCTGCTGCTGATACCACCCCCTACCCCTAGGAGGGGAGAATGGGTAAGGGCCCCAGTGCATTGCTTTGCCCAGGTGCCCACACTGCTGTTAAGACTGCCCTGCTGCCTAGAAATGAACACAGTGATTGGCATATATGTACTGCTGGACACCACCATGATTAACCTGTTATTTTTTGAATCAATGTTCTTGTTTTTTTTCCCCTAAACATTAGATGTATTTGTTTATTTATTTATTTACAGTTTCTTATATAGCTCAGCAGATTCCTTTACGCTTTACAATAGTAGACAGTGATAAAACAAACTGGGTAATGACAGACAGACTTGGGGGTTAGAGGGCCCTGCTGCAAGCTTACAATTTATTACATCATAATGCACTTCAACGTATTTAACAGTTAATATATTGGCTTATCTTTGGCATAATTATATGCTGTAATGCAGCCCAATCATGTTCCCAGTATAGGGGATGCAGCACTGTTTTTCTGTCAATAAACAGAAGTGATATGTAAAATGATACATTAGACAGTTTACACTTACTTGTAATACTTATTGTAACAGTTACTGTTTTTCAATAACAGACTGCAACAGTTATTTCTTATTTATGTACACATGATTGTCTATCTTTGTATATGCACTGCAAAAGAGAGCAGCATAAATCCAATTTCATGTATTTCAGTGACACTGTGTGAAATATAACACTGCATAATGGCCCTTAATCAGACCTGATCGCAGTACAAATTTGTTCTCAAAATGGGCAAAAAAATGCTGGACTGCAGGTGGGGCAGATGTAACATGTGCAGAGAGATTTAAGGTGGCCATACATCTACAGATTTATTGTCCGATCTGTCTGGTTGGAACAAAATCCTGGTAAAAGATGAGAGCAAATGACAGTTGACCATTTGCTTTGAAATGCTGAAAAACTGTCATTCAGATATTACCAGCTGTTTGTTCCAACCGGCCCAATCTGACAATCGATCTGTAGATGTATAGCCACCTTTAGATTTGTGTGAGTTATTTTGTTTCTGTGCAAGGTAAATACCGGCTGCATTATTTTTACACTGTAATTTAGATTTCAGTTTCAACACACCCCACCAAAATGTAACTCTCTCAGCACGTTACATCTGCCCCACCTGCAATGCAGCATTTGTTTTGCCCATTTTGAGAACAAATTTGTACTGGGATCAGGTCTGATTAAGGGCTATTATGCAGTGTTATATTTCACACAGTGTCACCGAAATTCCATTTAGAGTATTTGTGCTTCTTCTATTATAAACACGTTCAGGAGAAAACACACAATATTCACAATTGTGACCATGAAAATGGGTCAATTATTAGGGATTTTTTCTCCCACCAAAGTCATTCACTTTGCACTAGGACAAGCTTGTACTCTCTTTTACTATGCTAAAGTATATTAATGAACCACTCTAAGACATCCTGACATAATTTTAACTAGATTGGAGCATCTTCATAGTTTTCGTCATTTTCACCAAAAAAGTGAAACTTCAGGCCTCTTGCCAGAACAGAAGATGTTGACTCAGATCAAAATGCTTTTGCACGTTTCTTATTCAAGTCAAGTCACAACTTTTCCACACTAGCCGATTTTGAATTTCTCAATTTCAGTTTTTTCACTCCGCCCTAATATATATATATATATATAAATTGGATGTAGTGGCACTCCGATTTAGGGCTGTAGATGCTGGAAAGTGATGAAATCCGGTGCCCTCCGTGACAAGTCAGCTGGACGCTGACTGTGTATGTAGTAGGGTGGGGGAGCGGCGGCACTCGGTAAATAAAAGACACCAAGAACTCTGGTTGTGGTCACCAATGTTTCTGAGCCGGTGCGGCTCTTTTATCAAGGTGCAGAAGACAAATACATGTCATACATGAAAAGTTGAAATACCTTTCCGACTCCCGTGCTGTCCACGCCGACTGCTGGACCCGCAGGCTCTGTCTGATGACGTCACTGCTGCTCCTGCAGCCGGGTAGATGCGGGGGAGGAGGGCGGGCATACACGTGACTGTAAACAAATTTATGAATGAAAAGTGCGTAAGTGCTTATGCTGTAAGACATTATGCAATAAAAAAACAAATACATATGTCACTTTAAATACATTCGTGAAACAAACATAATAAGAACATATTGCTATGCATTAAAACCATGCAATATCATTAAAACCACTCTAAAACAATGTGAAAAAAGTGACTATGTGCTAGATTGTGAACTTCTGCTCACACTGCATGCGGCCAATAGCTTGATGCGTCAGGTATTTATTGACACACTAAATTAATATTTTGTAATATGGACATAGTTCAATCCATTCCTAAAGTTAATGCACGTGAGTCCCTGTACTTATATTACTTGGGCTCACACGCTTCCCACATAGTATGTGGGCAGTGTATCCAATTTAGCACTAAGTATCTATTTGGGGACTTCTATTGGAATTACCTCCCTCCTATGATACATTTATTTTACAGTGTTGCAGTGAAATAGCAGATGGTCACACTAGATGCAATTACAACAAGGTCAATGGACTTTCTGCCTCCTGGATGAGGCCATGTACAGCTATCAGCCTTTTCATAAGAAATAAGAGTACCCCGCGTGCTCATTGAGCCCTTTAGGGACCAAAGTTTCTAGTCGGTAAATCGAACGGCTCTCTGCTTTACAAGGGGCCAAACCCCTGTCTCCCCCTCGTTTAGGATTGGGTATTTGTTCAATAATCCGATATCGGAGGGACGATAACGGGTGTCTTTCCGTGGCAAAGGGGCGAGCCACAGGTTGCTCGCTGGTCCCTGTTGAAATGGCGCCTTTAATAGCAGACCTGTGTGCTGCTGCTCTTTCTTTAAATGCCCGCACGGTCATGTCGGCCGCACGGGCAACTGATGAGGTATACGACATAATTTGATGAACATGTGACTCTCTGTCTAATCTTAATTGGTTTCCCCGAGTAAGGATGGTGGAATGTATCTCCTGCAGTCATGTAGTTGCAAGTAGTGCAACCACTGCATTTGAAACATCCCACCCTCGGGGTCCCCAAAAAGGTTGACATGGTTTGTGTCGATGTTACCACATCATTTTTCACCAAATCCTTTTTTAAGTTTTTCCCTCTAGTGTAGGCACACATCATTTTCTTATTGTGTAATGATGGTAACAGGGGGTCTTTATTGACTTTAGGCCACTGGGATTTGGCTACGCTTTTGATGGCAGGGCTGAAAGCATGGTAGGAATTTACCCAGATGAATTTATCATCTGCTGTTTTAGCACTGGTATGTTTTATCGCCTTTTCTCTGGGTAACTGGCTAACCACTAGTTTAGATTTTTCTAGTTCTTCCCTCTGATATCCTCTTACCGCAAATTTTTCCACCATAGTGGTTAAGGATGCTTCTAAGTCTACCGGGTCGCTGACAATGCGGCGAACCCATAGCATTTGTGAATGCGGGAGTCCTTTTTTTAGAGGAATGGGGTGATGGCTGGTTGCCAATAATAAATTATTCCTATCGGTAGCCTTGCTTTACAGAGAGGTGGAAATAAGGCCATTGGTCACTTGAATCCTTACGTCTAGGAAGTTAACACTTTCATTGCTGACCAAATATGTGAACTTCAGAGGTGAGCTTGACACATTGTGTGCAGCTATCAGTTTCTCAAACTGATGTCTAGGACCATCCCAGAAGATCAGCAGGTCATCTATGTACCTAGTATATAGGACAAGGTGCCTGCTGATCTCTGGGCGGTCGAAGAATAGTTGTTGTTCCACCTGGAACATGTATCTGTTTGCTAGCGACGGGGCCATTGAGGACCCCATCGCACACCCACATAATTGTAAGTAATACCTGTTATTAGACAGAAAGAAGTTACGTTACAGAGTTAATTTCAATAAAGTTAGGAAGAACTCAATGTCAGGGCCTTTGTACAACGGGTTGCCCGCAATGAGTGTCCACAACGCTGTGAGTCCCCCACTATGTGGAATACACGCGTAGAGACTCGCGACGTCTACGGCACACAGCAGGCACCCCGCCGGTAATTGGCCCAATTCTAACAATTTTGATAACAGTGCATTGGTGTCTTTTAGATTGGAGCGTTCCCCCTGTACACAGGGTTGTAAAAAATGGTCCAAGTAAATGGATACCACCTGATAGAGGGACCCACGGGCAGATATGATAGGTCTGCCCGGAGGGCATAATGTCTTACATCATAAGCACTTACGCACTTTTCATTCATAAATTTATTTACAGCCACGTGTATGCCCGCCCTCCTCCCCCGCCTCTACCCGGCTGCAGGAGCAGCAATGACGTCATCAGACAGAGCCCGCGGGTCCGGCGGTCAGCGTGGACAGCGCGGGAGTCGGAAAGGTATTTAAACTTTTCATGTATCACATGTATTTGTCTTCTGCACCTTGATAAAAGAGCCGCACGGGCTCAGAAATGTTGGTGACCACAACCAGAGTTCTGGTGTCTTTTATTTACCGAGTGCTGCCGCTCCCCCACCCTGCTATATATATATATTAAAGTGGTGGGTAGTTTGATATATGCTAATGTTTAAAGCTACTTGACATCTATAAAGCCATTTGG
Source organism: Crinia signifera (assembly GCF_055691185.1). Lineage (NCBI taxonomy): Eukaryota > Metazoa > Chordata > Amphibia > Anura > Myobatrachidae > Crinia > Crinia signifera. Next base: position 74,843,674 of record NC_139226.1, read on the forward strand.
CATATGTAATAATATCAGGATAGAACAGTACTATATTGTGAATGAGCACTGATGCTCACCCAGGAAATGATACACTCTTTCTAACCATATCTATATGTATGTATTTATGTCTTTGTATAGGTGTGCACTTGTTCGATGTATTTATGATGGCTGTCAAAACAAGTCTTGATAAAGGCCCTAATTCGGGTCGAAACGTTGACCAGAGTATTGGCAGCGTATGAATATGATGAAATAAAGCAATGATTTAAAAATGTCAGTCTGGCGAGTCTCCTTACCTGTACCCACGTATATATATATATATATATATATATATATATATATATATATATATATATAGTCCACTGGTGTTGCCTGCACTGAATAGAGGCTGCCAGTATTTACTCAGTCCACTGGTGCCACTGGCAATGCTACTGCCTAAGTGTACCTACCTAGTAGTACTACCTACCTACTAGGCTGCTATATATAATTTAATAAAAAAATAATACCTGTCCTGCATTGCTGCGTGGAACTGTAATAAATAATTCCATGCTGCTGGTGCACTAACGTGTGCCAACCAGTGCCTACTGCAATAATATATATAATTAATTATTATAAATTCTGTAGGTGCATATAGTAGTCTGCTACTGCTGTAACTACCTGTGTGGTGCCCACTGGCAGTGCTACTGCCGACCTAGTAATTTCTCTACCTACTAGGCTGCTATATTATTTAATTAATTTAATTATATATATTAGTCCACTGGTGCTGCCTGCACTGAATAGAGGCTGCCAGTATCTACTCAGTCCACTGGTGCCACTGGCAGTGCTACTGCCTAAGTACCTACCTAGTAGTACTACCTACCTACTAGGCTGCTATGTATAATTTAATTAAAAAAATAATACCTGTCCTACAGTGCTGCATGGAACTGTAATAAATAATTCCATGCTGCTGGTGCAATGACATGTGCCAACCGGTACCTAATAATTATTATAAATTCTGCTGGTGCACATATACTAGTATTGCTGACGTATCTACCTGTCTTGTGCCTAGTAATGCCGTATCTACCTGTCTGGTGCCTAGTACTGCCATATCTACCTGTCATGTGCCCACTGACTAGTACTGCCGTATCTACCTGTCTTGTGCCCTCTGCTTAGTTCTGCCGTATCTACCTGTCTGGTATGGTTCCCACTGCCTAGTAGTGACGTATCTACCTGTCTTGTTTCCACTGCCTAGTACTACCGTATCTACCTGTCTGGTGCCTACTGCCTAGTGCTGCCGTATCTACCTGTGTTGTGCCTAGTACTGCCGTATCTACCGTCTCGTGCCTAGTACTGCCGTATCTACTGTCTGGTTCCTAGTACTGCCGTATCTACCTGTCTGGTGCCTAGTACTGCCGTATCTACCTGTCTGGTGCCTAGTACTGCCGTATCTACCTGACTGGTGCCCACTGCCTAGTAGTGCCGTATCTACCTGTCTGGTCTGGTGCTCACTGCCTAGTAGTGCCGTATCTACCTGTCTTGTGCCACCTGCCTAGTACTGCCGTATCTATCTGTCTGGTGCCCACTGCCTAGTACTGCCGTATCTACCTGTCTTGTGCCTAGTACTGCTGTATCTACCGTCTGGTGCTTAGTACTGTCGTATCTACGTGTCTGGTGCCTAGTACTGCCGTATCTACCTGTCTGGTCTGGTGCCCACTGCCTAGTACTGCTGTATCTATCTACCTGTCTTGTGCCTAATACTGCCGTATCTAGCTTTCTGGTGCCTAGTATTGTCATATCTACCTGTCTGGTGCCCACTGCCTAGTAGTGCCGTATCTACCTGTCTTGTGCCCACTGCCTAGTACTGCCGTATCTACCTGTCTGGTCTGGTGCCCGCTGCCTAGTAGTGCCATATCTACCTGTCTTGTGCCACCTGCCTAGTACTGCCGTATCTACCTGTCTGGTCTGGAGCCCGCTGCCTAGTAGTGCCGTATCTACCTGTCTTGTGCCCACTGCCTAGTACTGCCATAACTACCTGTCTGGTCTGGTGCCCGCTGCCTAGTAATGCCGTATCTACCTGTCTTGTGCCACCTGCCTAGTACTGCCATATCTACCTGTCTGGTGCCTAGTACTGCCGTATCTACCTGTCTTGTGCCTAGTACTGCCTTAGCTATCTACCTGTCGGGTGCCTAGTACTGCCATATCTATCTACCTGTCTGGTGCCTAGTACTGCCGTATCTACCTGTCTGGTGCCTAGTACTGCCGTATCTACCTGTCTTGTGCCTAGATACTGCCGTACCTACCGTCTGGTGCCTAGTACTGCTGTATCTACCTGTCTGGTGCCTAGTACTGCTGTATCTACCTGTCTGGTGCCTAGTACTGCCGTATCTACCTGTCTGGTGCCTAGTACTGCCGTATTTACCTGTCTGGTGCCTAGTACTGCCATATCTACCTGTCTGGTGCCCACGGACTAGTACTGCTGTATCTACCTGTCTTATGCCCACTGCCTAGTACTGCCGTATCTACCCTACTTATGCCCACTGCCTAGTACTGCCGTATCTACCTGTCTGGTCTGGTGCCCACTGCCTAGTAGTGCCGTATCTACCTGTCTTGTGCTACCTGCCTAGTACTGCCGTATCTACCTGTCTTGTGCCTAGATACTGCCGTATCTACCGTCTGGTGCCTAGTACTGCTGTATCTATATGTCTGGTGCCTAGTACTGCGGTATCTACCTGTCTGGTGCCCACTGCCTAGTACTGCCGTATCTACCTGTCTGGTGCCCACTTTTTAGTACTGCCGTATCTACCTGTCTGGTGCCTAGTACTGCCGTATCTACCTGTCTGGTGCCTAGTACTGCCGTATCTACCTGTCTCGTGCCTAGTACTACCATAACTACCGTCTGCTGCCTAGTACTATTTTAACTTCCTGTCTCGTGCCTAGTACTGCCGTATCTACCTGTCTGGTGCCTCGTACTGCTGTATCTACCTGTCTTGTGCCTAGTACTGCCGTGTCTATCTACCTGTCTGGTTTCTAGTACTGCCATATCTACCTGTCTGGTGCCTAGTACTTTCGTATCTACCTGTCTGGTGCCTAGTAATGCTGTATGTACCGTCTGGTGCCTAGTACTGCTGTATCTACCTGTCAGGTGCCTAGTACTGCCGTATCTACCTGTCTTGTGCCTTGTACTGCCGTATCTATCTACCTGTCTGGTGCCTAGTACTGCCGCATCTACCTGTCTTGTGCCTTGTACTGCCGTATCTATCTACCGTCTGGTGCCTAGTACTGCCGTATCTACCTGTCTTGTGCCTTATACTGCCGTATCTAACTACCTGTCTGGTGCCTAGTACTGCCGTATCTACCTGTCTGTTGCCTAGTACTGCCATATCTGTAATACCTGCCTGCTGGTGCATACCTACTGACATATTAATTGCACTCCAATGGTGTTCTCCGGTGAAATAATTCCACAAAAATAATGGAGATCCAAAATATGGAGGCTAAAAAAATAGGGAAAGATGAAGATCCACTTCCTCATAGTTCTGAAGCTGCTGCCACTAGTCATGACATAGACGATGAAATGCCAACAACGTAGTCTGCCACGGCCGATGCCCAGTGTGAAAGCAGAGGACATGTACAATCGAAACCAAAGTCCCGTAGAAGGAATCGAAAAAGTAAATGTAAATCGTTGGAAGAGAAACGTAAACTTGGCAATATGCCATTTACGACACTGAGTTGCAAGGAACGGCTAAGCCCATGGCCATGGTCCACTAGTGGTGCAGCTTCATATGACGATCAAGGTACTCCTCCTCTCCTCTCGCCCAATAGTAAATTTAAGAAAGTTAGGCTGACACCGACTAAATAACTCTGAAAACAACTCTGCCTTCTAAAGATATATACCAAATGCCCAAGGAGAGTCCTAGGGGGTCGGTGGTTGTGATGCCGAACCTTCCCATCACTGTATGTGAAGAGGTGGCTCCTTCCACCATTTGCAGTATGCCTTCTGCATATGCTGGAAGGATCACCCACAGTCTAGTTGCAGATTTTATTAATGAAGGTGATGTTGTACACCAGGAGGAGGATATTGATGTAGCTGGCACTGAGGAGGAAGTTGACGAGGAGGATGGAGTGGTGGTTTGCTTAAATGACGCACCAGCGGGGAATGAGGCACCTGGGAGGGAAAAAGTTGTTGTTCATTGGATGAAAAAGCCCATCGTCATGCTTGGGCAGAGGACCAATAAATCCACCTCTATGGTATGGAATTTTTTTTATCCGAATCCGGACAACAAATGTATTGCCATTTCTAGTTTATGTAAAACTTTTAAGATTAAGGATCTTGCCCACCTAGGGACATCCTCCCTTCGACATCACCTAAACAACCTTCATAAATCAGTGTTTAGTTCAGGAACTGCGGCTAGCAGTCCAGGGACACCTAAATCCCTTGGTCCTCCTTTTGGAGCCAAGCGCATGAAAAGCACACCACCAACTCCCCCCTCGTCAAATTCCTCCTTGATCCGGATAGGGGGGGAGTCCTGCAGGCCATCCCACCTGCATGACTGACTCCATAGATTCCTCCGGAGGATCCTGCAGTGCTACGCCTACTACTACTGCCACTGTTGCTGCTCTTGGAAGTCAGTCATCATCCCAGAGGGGAAGTCGTAAGACCGCTACGTCTTTCACTAAGCACATGACCGTCCAACAGACGTTTTCCATGAGGATGAAATACGACAGCAGTCATCCTATGGCATAGCGGATAACTGTGGCCTTGACAGCTATATTGGTGTTAGACAAGCGTCCGGTGTCCGCCATCAATGGAGTGGGATTTAGACGGTTGATGGAGGTATTGTGTCCCCGGTGCCAAATCCCATCTAGATTCGACTTCACTAGTCAGGCGACACCCGTGATGTACAGGTACGTCAGAAAAAGTGTCCTCAGTGCCCTGAAAAATACAGCTGTACCTACTGTCCACTTAACTACGGACATGTAGACAAGTGGATCAGGGCAAACTAAGGACTATATGACTGTGACAGCCCACTGGGTAGATGCATCGCCTTCCGCAGCAGCATCTGCTGCACGCCAGCTCCTTCCAAGGCAGGCTACGCTGTGTATCACCGGTTTCAGGAAGAGGCACAACGTCAACAACCTCTTAGAGAAACTGAGTGAAATCATCTCCCAGTGGCTTACCCCCCTTAGACTCTCCTGGGGATTTTTGGTGTCGGACAACACCAGTAACATTGTGCGAGCATTAAACATGGGCAATTTCCAGCACGTGCCATGTTTTGCCCACACAATAAATATGGTGGTGCAGCATTTCATCAAAAATGACAGGAGCGTGCAGGAGATGCTGGCGGTGGCCCACAAAATTTGCGGACACTTTCGGCATTCTGCCACTGCCTGCCAAAGGCTGGAGCTGGAACAAAAATTCTGCATCCTGCCCTGCCATCAGTTTACACAAGAGGGGGTGACGTGACGTGCTGGAACTCCACCCTCTATATGCTGCATGAGGATGGAGGAGCAGCAAAAGGCCATTCAAGCCTACACGGCCACCTATGACATAGGCAGAGGAGCCGGGCTGCACCAGACTCAAGCGCAGTGGAGGCTGATTTCCATGTTGTGCAAGGTTCTCCAGCCTTTTGACCTAGCCACAAGTGAAGTCAGTTCCGTCTCTGCCTGCATTAGTCAGGGGATTCCCCTGATCAGGCTGTTGCAAAAGCAGCTGGAGAAAGTGAAGGAGGAGCTAAAGCGTAGCGATTCCGCAAAGCATGTCGCTCTTGTGGATGAAGGCCTCCATATGCTTTGCCAGGATACGAGGGTGGTCAGTCTGTTAAAGTCAGAGGAATACATTTTGGCCACCATGCTCGATCCTCGGTTTAAAGCGTATGTTGTGTCTCTGTTTCTGGCAGACACAAGTCTACAAAGATGCAAAGACCTGCTGGTCAGGAGATTGTCAACTGAAGGGGACCGTGATATGACCCCAGCTCCTCCTTCATTTTCTCCCCCACCTGTGCCTGTGAGGAAACAGCTGCGATTTCCCACATAACCCGCTGGAGGGGATGCAGGGCAGGCAGGAGGGAGTTTGGACATCTTGTCTGGACTAAATGACCTGCCAACGATTGCTGACATGTCTACTGTCGGTGTATTGGATGCTGTCACCATTGAAAAAATGGTGGAGGATTACTTTGGTGACAGCATCCAAGTAGACATGTCAGACAGTTTGGAAGCCCCTGTACAAACTGGCTCTATTTTACCTGAGTTGTCCCCCCTCCAGTGTGTACTCCGAAAGAGTTTTTAGTGCAGCAGGGTACCTGGTCAGTGAGCAGCAAAGGAGGTTGCTTCCGGAAAATGTTGCGAAAATGATGTTTATAAAAATGAATTATAAATTATTCAATGAAGACCAGGAATTGCCTCCAGAGATTATAATGGGACCTGTGATTGTGGAGTCCAGCGGGGACGAATTGATAATCTGTGAGGATGAGGAAGTACACACTGAAGGGGGTGAGGAATCAAATCAGAGGAGGATGACGAGTGACGATGACATCTTGTCACTGTAGAGCCAGTTTATACAGGGAGATATTATGAATTGTTTTTTTTTTGTGTGGGGGCCCAAACAAACCAATCATTTCAGCCACAGTTTTGTAAGCCCTGTTGCTGAAATGTTTTTTTTGTGTGGGGGCCCAAACAAACCAATCATTTCAGCCACAGTTTTGTAGGCCCTGTCGCTGAAATGTTTGGTTTGTTAAAGTGTGCATGTCATATTTTCGCAACATAAGGGTGGGTGGGATGGCCCAAGGACAATTCCATCTTGCACCACCATTCATTATTCCTACTGCTGAGAGTCATTCATATGTTCACTGCACACTGGGGGTCATATTTAAGAGACAACTGGTAATACTAATAATAATCACTAAATTGAGCAATCAGATTAAATTGATTAATAATAATAATCACAAAATTAAACAATCAGATTACATTAATTAATAATATCATAATCACATAATCAAGCTAGAAAGGGGTCTTGTTGGATATTAAACTGATCTAAACAGTTAAACACTTGCAGATAAACTCTGTGCTGCACGAATCGCCCACTGCTCCTTGGCTGCACATTATAAACACGATCAAGCCAGATACGATTAGGAAGGAAGCCACCCGTAAGAAATGGTATACAGCTCCAATGCAGGGGTAAAAGTGGTCCTAAAGAGGTGGGGGAACTCTTTTCCATCTGCCACCTTAAAATTGATTAGCCCCCTCCCCTCCACCCATTAGGCAATGATTTAAGAGATGAATGGTAATAATAAATGAATAATAATCACAAAAATAAACAATAAGATTAAATTAATTCATAATAATCATAATCACACAATCAAGCCAGATAGGGGTCTTGTTTAATATTAAACTAATCGAAACAGTTACACACTTGCACAGAAACTCTGTGCTGCACAAAACTCCCACCGCTCCTTGGCTGCATATGGTAAACAGTGCACAATCAAGCCAGATAGGGGTCTTGATACTTGTTTTGAGGTTGTAGCAGGGGAGCGCCGTAAAACCTGGAGCGAAGATCGGTGCTTCTCTCTCCATAACATCTATTATAGATGAAAAGATGTCATCGGGGAAATCCATGTTCTCCTCTTTATCCTACTTCTTTTTGGATAGGATGTCCAGGATGGATGAATGGATGGGTGGGAGGGAAGAAGGAGGCCTAGCAACAGCTGGGTGGGGTCATCCTCCTCGACCGAGCGCACAGCTTCGGGAGGGATGCATGTGAAGCAGTGAGGAAAGGGAACACCCGCCTAGCGAGCCAGATAGCTGAATCCACCCTAGCGATCAATTGAGTTACAGAAGTAGCAGCCAGAAAGCCCTCACATACCAGATAGGGGTCTTGTTGGCTGCTTACCCGTACATGTACGGTTAGGTAGTAAGACACCGAAAAGCAATACATCTCTAACCCAGGGATCCTAGAGAGGTGGAGGAACTCTTCCATCTGCCACCTAGTAATTGATTAGCCCCCTCCCCTCCACCCATTAGGCAATGATTTAAGAGACGACTGCTAATAAATTAATTAAAATCACAAAATTAAACAATAAGATTACATTAATTAATAATAATCATAATCACACAACCAAGCCAGATAGGGGTCTTCTAGGATGTTAAACTGATCGAAACAGTTACTACACACTTGCAGACAAACTCTGTGCTGCACGAAATGCCCACCGCTCCTTGGCTGCACATGGTAAACAGTGCACGATCAAGCCAGATAGGGGTCTTTTTGGGGCCTAGTTTTTTAAACTGCCATCCTGTCTGCCGCTGCAGAGCCACTCTTACATGAGCCACGTGTTTGTGCCGCACACTTGTGTGGCTTAGCATAGTTATCCAACTACCTCGGTGCAACCTTTTGCCCTAAAAACAATATTGTGACGGGTGAGCTGTTCAGAATAGACTGGAAATGAGTGGGAATGAGTGGAAATTAATGTTATTGAGGTTAATCATAGCGTAGGAGCAAAAAAAAAAAAAAAAAGTCTGAAGATTTTAGTAGTTTTTAATGCTTTTTCAAAAAAAAAAAAATCAGAACCCAAAACGTTTAGGGGGTGTTTATATTTACCAAGAAAAAAAGAACATGGGGCGCTCAAAGGTACACAAGATGGAATACAATTTATTATAAAACAAGAAATAAAGAAACACACTAAAAACAGTACATTGTATAAAATAGCACTCATATACAGTCAATGTACATTTAGAAACACACAATGGGCCCAATGTTATAGATAATCTGTTATTGCATAAAAACCTTTATCCTTTTGGAATAGGATGGATTTGGTTTTTTATAGGATGAACTTTGATTTTCCTTAGTTGTAAATCCGATTTCTTTTAAGCCATAGACCATCCAATTCAACAATCAGTGTACACACTGTGAAATCCAAACGATGTCACAATGTCTGCATGAGAGTGTTTATTGTGTGTACACCCGTTAGAATCAAAAGGGAATGATTTCCTCTCTTGAAAAAGTCAGAGCCTTGGCGGTATTATCTGTGTAGTGGCAGAATAAATGTCTCTTACGGCTCTGTAGGGCTCGCACCAGTTGGGCAGTATGTATTAAGCCACAGCGCTCGCTCCGTCCCGTCTCTTGACCGACCCTCTGTGTAGTGTACAGCTGGGTGAGTTGCTCTAGTATGAGCTGTCTCCTAACCGCGGCTCTGGTCTTTTCTGCACGCTCCGTACGGCGCTCTGCCACCGCATCTGATGGATAGCTGTGCAGTATCGCCGAGAGGAGAATTCGGCTCTGGCTGTGTGGAGGTATTACGCCGGGTGTCGGAGGTGATCCTTCTGGAACGTGTTTCGCCGCACTCTGGGCGGCTTTTTCAAACCAGGCTCGTGTTTATATTTACAACATAATGGCCATTTGTAGCTATGCATAGTGTAAAACTGGTGTGTATTTTTAGGTCAACAGCCTAAGTTGATATTCAGTAGGTCGACACATAAAAAAAGGTCAACATGGCCTAGGTCAAAAGTTTGATACAAGCAATGTGTTGACTTGAAAATGGTCGACACATGACAAGGTCGACACGTGTTTTGCACTTTTTATTGACTATCGACATCTGTCAACATGGACAACGTAATAGTGCTATCGGCATATTCTTATATTCTCCCTCTATACCCACTTGGATTGTGAAGTCAGGATAGGTTGGTTTTACAAAAAAAATCATGAAAAACAAGTTCCAACCTTTTTCTGTGTCCACCAGTGACATTTTCATATTTTTTCTGAGTCAACCTTTTGTCAAGGTCGACCCAGAAGATGTCGACCTTTTTCATGTGTTGACTATTGCTTGTTGATCAATAGTGGTTAACCTATTGACTGTCAATCTAGACACTGTCGACTTATCAACAGGAACCAGTGTAAGACACTTTCTTCTTCATTTCTTATTGGCACTACTGTTAAACTATTCAACTGAAATTAAAAGAAAGGTATTTCAACATAGATGCTTGCGCACATAAATTAAGCGGGAAATCCAGCTAGAAAGAATTTTGTACCTCCTGAAATGGGTCATATTTGGAGTTATGGATGGCTTTCCTCCTAACATTCTTGTCTCTATAGTCGGGACTCTCGCTTAACCCTAGGAAAGGATGTGTCCTCAGGAAAAGACCCAAGGCCACCATGTGGGGGCATTTCTATCGCTCTGAGAACTCCAGGCCATGCCCCTGTTCCTCTCTCTCCTGTGACTAGACACCACTGTGGCAAGGGGCTCCCAGCTGCCACTCCCCACTGCGGGACACTGCTAGCCCTGTGTGTGTCGTGCAACAGTTTAAAAAAAAATGTGACTGTGTCAAGAAAAATAGGGACAGTTGAAAGATATTGGATTATGTATATTACATTTTAAACAATGGGGTATATTAGACTTAAACTAATAGTTTTCTAATGCTTGGGTTACTGGTTATAGCTCCACCTAATTGACTAACAACTATGCTACAGTGGATGTGTGGTGCCCTATTATCAGCAGCTGGCAAGGGGTAGTCACTCCCCTAAATCTGTTTCGCCAGATAAATCAGCTTCCGGCAAGGAGCACTTGCTCCTGAGGAAGCCGGAAGCTGATTTATCTGGGGAAACGCGTTGAGATTATTTCATTTGGACCCATTCATATACCAGTGATCCATATCATCTTCTCCTAAGTATCTAGAGCACCATCAGAGACTGGTAAAGTGATACATCTAATTTTGGAATATCTAGCCAGATCCCTAAGAGCACACCAAAGGCCCTGTGGTAGCCATCAGGACATATTGAGCTCTTGAAATCATAGAGTATATACTCATTGATTCATCTATAAATGGAGGCCTTTCAATTCTACCCCCAAATATCCAGCAACCATCGGTTGATCGCTTCAAAATTTGGTAATATGGGATATATTCTATACAATTTCGGAATATTCCATGAGATTTCATTTTTAAACTCTGATATATACCACCTGAGGTCACAGATGTGACACCCAACCTTTATTCAGATTTTTATATACTGTGTTATACATTATTCTTAGTTGATTTATTGATTTTTACATTTATCTTCAGTATAGTTAATAAATATTTTTTATCATGAACCGTCTGAGCTTTATGATTCAGCCAGCGCTTGCTATATTCAATGCAAATAGCTTAGCAAGGCTTACGTAAAATAGCTGAATCGGCGATTAACTGCAAATCCATATGGAAGATGCTCACCATCAAATGATTTTTCCAGTGTGTGCAGTCTGTGTAGCCCAGTAGTCGTGTGCACACACCGCATTCTGTCGGACTCTGGTGGCTGGCGGGGGATGGCGCATGGTGATAGAAACACCAGGAACTGCTCTAATGAGAGCAGCTCCATCTGTATCATCTATCTTGTCATATGTAAGAATAGCAGCAATCTTTGTGTGTGTGCGTGTGTGTGTGCGTGTGTGTGTGTGTATGTGTGTGTATGTGTGTGTCTCGCTAAACCCAAAGACGTTTGCGCGCACCAAAGGCACATGCCCAAAATGTGGGGGCGTGACCTAGCAACAAGGGGGCATGGCCTACAAATGGCATCACTCCCATGAGGCCATGCCCCCATTTTGCTTCTGTGTCTTATCAGGCTCATATGAGGAGCAAGGCCGTCTCAACAGCAGTGAGGGCCCCTAGGCAAAATAATTCACTGGGCCCTCACTGATGTTGAGATGGCCCTGCGGAGGACGGCACCAGCGGCTCCGGGACCCTCCCAGCCCTGGTACTGCAGCCGCAGAAAGCTCTGGAGAAATACCTGCGGGTAGTACACAACCAGCCCATACTGCAGCCCCAGCTCTGCCGCACTCAACGCCGCTCCTGGGGACAGGACTGCAGCAGCATCCTCCACAGCAGGATCTGCAGGCCCACAAATACGGACAATAGAAGACGAAGTGGAAAGCCAGGTGGTTGTCAGGGAACCTTCCTCTGCAGGTAGATCCACTCCAGGGCAAGGTGGAAGGCAGTATGCAGCAGGACGGAGACGAGAAGCCCACCAGGCTGTAGTCCTATCTGTGTGGGAAGTGCCGAGTGCAGGAGCTCAGCACATCCAGGGTCAGGCAGTGCATGCCATAGAAATACAGCTGCATCCAGATGGGCAGGGGCTGTGAGGAGGAGGTGTCCGCTGACGGAGCCGTCCCCCGGGCTCTCATCACCTGCCACCTCCAGGCGCCCTGGTTCCTGCCCATGGTGCCGCTGCCAGAGGCCCATAATATATAGCCTATGTACTGCTGCTAAACGGGAGCTGGTGGCGCATCCAGCTAGGGATGGCCATTGTTGCTATTGCCATTGATGGCAATGTCGCAACTGGCCATCGCTGGTGCTAAACTATACAATGGATGACCATCAATATTTTTACCTATCAATGGTCATCCATTTTGTTTGACTGATTGGCCTGTAGGCCAATAGAAACACGGGGATGGGGCTTTGCGGGTGTCGGAGGCAGAGCTATGCTCCATGTCCCGGCACATAAAAAAAAAAGAAAACATCAGTTTTGCTGTGCCATTGATGGGAAGAAACCATCTGGTTCTCTCCCATCGATGGCAAAAGTATTCGACATCGGCCATAAACCATAGATGATTTTGAATCATTGAAAGTCGATGGCCATCCCTACATCCTCATGTGCGCAGCACTGTGCTCTGTGCTGTTTGTCATAGGAAGCCCCCATCACCTCTAGCCCCGCATCTCGCCCCATGCACAGACCTGAGCGCTGATTTCTTCTTTGTTCTAACTTCACGTCCCTGTGTGTCACCCTGATGATCCGTGCAGCAGCGCGGACAGATTGTAGCGCTATTTCCCGGTGGGGCGGGAAGCGCTGCTGAACTTGAAAAGACTGGCCGGGCGCTGATTGGCTGAATTCTTTCAGCGTCCGGCCAGTCTTTTCAAATTCAGCAGCGCTTCCCACCCCGCTGCCAAATAGCGCTACAAGCTGACAGCCGCTGCTGCCGTCCGGATCATCCCCACTGCCCGCCACTGTGCCATCTACCACCTGCTGCTGTGCCGTCTGCCACCCGCTGCTGTGCCATCTTTCCCATTGGGGTGGGCCCCTAGAATCCTGGGGCCCCTGGTCAACTGCCCAATGGGAAAGGCGGCACTGAGGAGTAGAGCAAAGTTGTACAAAGTTTTTACAGAGTGGATGTTCAGATGCACCCAGGTTTGCTGATTTGTAAAATTAGGTAAAGGGGTGAAGAGCTTGTATTTTGAAGGGTGTTCTCTACTTTGCAGAGGGGTACGCAGCCAGTTCCACCCTACAAAAGGATTCTGACTTGGCACCAGGTCAGAGCTGTGGCCTTGGGGCCTCCTCTTTTACCTTAAATAAAAGCAGTTTTTTAAATCCATGTTAAACTTCTGCCAGGGGCACTTTTAAAGACAGGAGGTCTGTATGCAGCATCCTCCGTTTGGGCCTCCTCCTCTCTGCCAGTAGCAATCTACTGCGGATGCGCATGCGCAGATCTTTGGGAAAAGTGGAGTAAGTACCATTTCTCTACAGTTTTCTTTATCTCCTTATTTTGCACCCATTATAAATAACTATTTAATATTTGTGCAGCTATACATATAAAGCTTTTTGCTTCTTTTTTTTTGGGGGGGGGGGGGGGGGGACTTTATCAACACTAAAGTTCCTGATGTAAATGCTATATCTTGTGACCCTGTTTTTCCTTTTTCAATTATTGTTTCTTTAAATCATACGGCACACCAATGCCAGCAGTTCGCAGGCTAATATATTTACCCCCTAGCTTGAAGAGTTGGCACCTTGATGTACTGTATGCTACAGTAGTTGGCCTATCTAGATGAAGCTTTGCCCATACAGTGATTTGTTCTCAAGTTACCTACTTTGCTATTTTATTTTTAAGGGATGAAATTTTGACAGTTAACTTATTATATGTGGAGGCTATTTCTTTGTGTAAAGTAAATATTTACACTGCAATAGTGCTTCATTACAACATATATGAACATCTAGTTATTTTATACTGTACATGGGGAATGAGTAGAACTATTTATTTATACAGTTATCTAATATGTGAAATAGAAGCTCATGCAGGAACTTGGCTAGCCTCATGCAGGAGAAGGTGATGGATACAGATCATGGTCCTGGTATTTGCACTTTAGTGAACAGAATCAGCCTACATACACATCCCCGTACTAAGGCCCAGAATAGCTGCTAATATAAATGTAACAAATGTCAGATTATAGTCTATATTTCAGCGGTTGTTCAAAATACCAGTCCCGAGGACAGTACCTCCTAGTATTAAATCCCCTCCGCAAACTTACACCCTCATCATTATAATCTATTTATACCAAGTTGATAACAGAAGAAAGTTGTGTTTGTCAGAAATCATTAAGAAACAAAATGAAGAGCATCATACTTTTATGACATTTCATTTAAAAAATGTCAAATCGGACAATTCATTAGGAAAGAAGTATCAAACCTTGCAAAGAAATAAAGGGCCGTATTCTGACCTTTCTCTAGGCTGCGTATATTTACAGCCTAGCGAGCAGGTAAACACTGCCTGCCACCCTGCCGAATGCTCACCCCCCTACCCCCACCTAGTGAATCCATAGCATGCAAGGGGATGTGTATGCTAACTCATCCTCTTGCATGCGTCCGCACGGGGTAAAATCCATTCGATGGTCGCTCACTATTGAATGTTTTTTCTACTGTTCGCTAGAAAGGTCAGCCTGGACTGACTTTTTCAGCACCCCATATTCTGCCGAATTTGGAGCAGGAGATGATGCCCCCAAGCACGCGTAGACATGCTTACGTTCGCATGTGTCCATCCTGTTGTTTCAAAAATGCTGGGCGGTCTCCTACGTCCGCCCCCTGATGCCCCCCCCCAGTGAGCAAATGTCCCAGCCAGTGTGCCCTTCGGGGGTTAGCACCTCGCATGTTCAAACCCCGACCACCAGGAATGGGAACTAATTCGAACATGAGCGATCGGTCTGATTCGGTCCCAAAGTACAGATGTTGCCAATAGCAACCAATTAACTTTTATCATTTTTATAGCAGTCTATAAAACAACAGAAGTTGATTGGTTGCTATAGTCGGCAACTACTCCACTTTGAATTTCATAAAGGTTTGATACTGGGCAGCACGGATGGTGTAATGGTTAGCATTACTGCCTCACATCACTGAGGTAATGGGTTTGATACCTACCATGGCCCTAACTGTGCAGAGTTTATATATTCTCCCTGTGCTTGCGTGGGTTTCCTCTGGGTGCTCCGCTTGTTCGTCTGCTAAATTTCATTCAACAGATTATGCCATTCACACTGATAGAGTGCATGTCATATATAAGTAATAGCTGCCCCAACAATTATGAATTGGGTGCCATGCATTAGAATAGACCATTGGTTCCCAACCTCGGGTACTTTTGTACACCTGGCAGTACACCAAAATATTGTTGGGGATACTTGAAAATATTATTAGTAATGCAATGGAGATGAACCACGATGCATCACTTCCAGTTCCTTCTGCAGCGTCATCAGCTTCTCCTCGTGCTCTTTCTACACAAGCAATCCACTGGAAACTACCCATTCTGCCCTCAGACATCAGCGTTCATCTTCCCCGTGCTGACACAGGTGAAGGAATTGGCTGGATTCATTTTACAGGCATCAGTGGTCAGACACAGAGGTCAGGGACAAATTAGCAATGGGTAGGATGGAGCTGCAGCTCCAGGCCTCCACATAAAAATAGGCCCATCCTAATGACAGCATGATAATCACCAGACAGACACCAGCTGGCCACATGGTTGCCCATAAATCTTAAATATTAAAATTGCATCTCTATTTCACACATTTATGCAATTTTTGTACTTGGGAACATTCGGGCTTATTATATGGTTTCTATATTCCTGCATGGCCTTGACCTCACTTCCTGCACTTCTCATAATAGGCCCTTGAACATTTTCTCCTCCAAGCCCAATAGGCTCTTAATCCAGCCCTGACAGTGTGACCCGATTCCTCACCGCACATTACTCAGCCGCTACTCCATAATATAAGGATTCGCATAATGCTCGCTTGCACTCTACTCGTAAGTACTGTGGATATTTGAAATTGAGAGGAGGGGTACTCATAAATGAAAAGCCTAATCAAGGAGGTAAATACCTTGAAGTGAATAGATTTACATTTTTGTCAAATAAGAAAATTAACATTCTCCATTAGAATCACAGGCGCATCTTTGTTATTGATAAATAGTTGTAATAAAAAATAATTTGTTAAATCCTTTAAGCATTTGTCTTTTTTGTCATTTATTTTCAATCATTCATCCTTGAAGTTGGAGTACCATCTCGTTACAATTAAAAAAAAAATTAGTGTATTTCCAAACAGAGTAAAGGAAACAATATGATATTAATTTATATATTTAAATGATCAAACTATGATCTATAAAAATAGACTACATTAAAAAAAATATGCTTGGCGATATTGTTGAATATTTTAGATCATTTTTTACTTAAAAATGGCAAATACTTTATGGCCACATATCAGTGGTTTCAGTAGGGGGGGGGTGTGCCAGCCACACTGGGCGACACCATCTCAGGGGTAGACACCAAGTTAGAAGAGCTGCTCTGCTATGTTGGTATCACTACCTTGGATGGTGTAGCCAAACATGCGCACTGTTTCCTTGTGCTAGGACTTGGGAGAAAGGCTGGGGCATGGTGACAAGAGTGCCGGGAAAGACTCTTAGGGGTATCCTGTATGACATGAATGGGGACTGAGCTAACACTAAGATACCACCGCTTCAGGTGACACATCTCTAGGTTCCTCTGCCACCTATTGACTGTATACGTATGATTTGAGATTAGGAAGAGTCCTCTGGACAGAAAACAGTCTACAGAATAAGTTTAGGCACTTGAAAAATAACTGTTTAATGATAACTTTTCATAGGATGACAGTGTTTGGAAAGCTTGAAATACAAACAGTTGGAGTAGGGTAATATTTTATTAAAGGAAGCTGTAAAATATATAAAACCCTCTAGGACATCCCTACTTGAGATGAAATGTTTCCCACAGAATTTTCTATAAATGCCAAGAAAAGTAATTTATCATGTAAAACTGGAGTTAATGAACTGCCAGTTGTGTCTTTTATTAACTTAGATTCTTTTGATAAGGATTCACAGATGTCCATGTCTTGTTATCATTGAAAACCAGGTGTTAAATTCAGAACAAATTTACTGTTTTATTCTTTGAAAGAAAAGAAGCCACAGCACAGTCTATGCTGAAAGGTATTACAAATAAACTAGCATTTTATTTTAATTCAAAATGGACACATATTTTTAAATGATAAAAACCATAAATTGGTCAAAGAAAGAGACCCAATTGGGTGATTATTTTCTTCAGTGAAAACTAGATTTCTATTATATTGTGAAAATTAGGCATTCAAGCCCACCTGAAGCAAAGTCTAGTCTGCTACTTTGTGATTGCCTCTGTGTTTCTGTATGTGTAAAAGAAATGCAGTTTCACTCACTGCCAGCGGATGGCAGTGTTTCGGTTACACACAGACCCTAGACATATATATATATATATATATATATATATATATATATATATATATATATATATATAATTTTAAAACAAATTCCAGTTTCCAAGTTCATTTTAGTTTTTTTTTTTTTTTTTTTTTTAAAGATATGTTTATTGGATACATTAGAGAATACAGAAGTCTGTCCAAGTAAGGTGACTTAGCTTATCAAATCATTAAAAGCATGGAGCATGATGAATCCAAAAACAGCCAAGTTCATTTTAGTTTTATATTCAATTAGGTTTTAGATAATTATAATTGGGGAGAATAGGCAAAACTAGTTTTCAGGTTATTTTTTTCCCCTAAAATATGATTGCAGTACATATATATTTATGGTACTTGATAGCACGGCGCCCACGATATTCAGTCGTACGGCATCGCATTGCATGCCATATGCTGGCATGCGATGGGATTTTAAATTGTATAAGCACCCTATACAATTTTTAATTGTATAAGCACCCTAATGGGTGCTTACAATGTTAAATGCACCTCCACTAAATGCACCTCCAATCCAACCCCACTATCAATGCCAACCCGAAGTGTGGCGAGCGCAGCGAGCCTGAGAGGCAGCGGTACGCGTCCTCCGACCTTTTCATACCCCCACTATCCACGTCGGCGTGGAGTTGATTTTATATAGTGTGGCGAGTGCAGCGAGTCACCGAGCCCGAAGCGTGGCGAGCGCAGCGTGCCCCGCGAGGGGCCGCGTATTACTTTACATGTATTTTGCATCCCCTCACGGGGTTCGCTGCGCTCGCCATGCTTCGGGCTCGGTGGCTCGCTGCGCTCGCCACACTATATAAAATCAACTCCACGCCGACGTGGATAGCGGGGATATGAAAAGGTAATGGACACGTACCGCTGCCATCCAAGCGCTCTCGCTGTGCTCACCACGCTTCGGGTTGCCTGATGGTATGCGATGCAATGGGCGCCGTGCTAGGAAACAAGTACCATATTTATTTGTAGTTTTACTGAATTAAGGAACTATTTGATAAAATACTTTTGTACATTATATTAAAAATAATTTACAGGAAAAAAACTGCAACAGAACTCAACATGAAAATGCATTTGATACTTCAGTAAGTATAACATCACATGAATTAGTGTAAAGCTATACTATACAAACTACTACTAGAAGACCAATTTTTGGTCTTAGGGCAGGAACTAAGGTGGTGCGGAGTGTACTACCACACATACAATGTTGCAGGGTAGGGGGCACTGTTCTCTGTGTTTCTCAATTATCTGTTTTAATTGTTTTCACTTATAAGCTTGCCCTTTTATTTTTGATGATCGACATCTCTGGACTGCCCTGGTCTCCTTCCCCTTTTCCTTTCATTGCTAATACCTATACAACATTCATGGGCTTAACTTGAGAGTTCTTAGTTATACAGCCAAACTGTAATTTATTACATTTCAAGATGCTGACATACCCTGTATTTGAACCCATTGCCTGTGGCATTGCATTCAGATACTCTATTCATTGAGCTATTTAATTTACTAAATTATATTGTAATTGAATAAAAAAGATCTATCTATCTATCTATCTATCTATCTATCTATCTATCTATCTATCTATCTATCTATCTATCTGTCTATCTATCTTCTGTATAATAATGGAATGGCTTTCTCTGGGATCAGCTTTGTCATGCCCCTTCCTTTTGAGACCATGGGGCAGATTTATGAAGCTTGGAGAAGAGATAAACTGGAGATAAAACGGAGAAAAGGTAAAATGAGATAAAGCACAGCCAATCAGCTGTGTTTGAAAAAGACAGTTGGGAGTTGATTGTCTGGTGCTTTTCTCCTTTTACCTTTTCTCCGCTTTATCTCCAGTTTATCTCTTCTCCAAGCTTAATAAATCTGCCCCCATGTGCCTTATGTCCCATTGTAAAAATGCAGGTGTGGGGGTAGGCGACAATTCTTTTTTATACATACAGCTCTCATCGCCGCCAGCCCTCGCCAGCCGCCAAATGGGTGCTGAATGGGGCGCGGCAATGGACGCGCAAGCGTGTGAAACGCTCGCACGTCCACATCCGACCATGTCCACCGGCGCACGCCATCCACTAGATCCCAGTGGATGGCGCGCTGATGGAAACACAGAGCCTGGCTCCATCTGTAGGGCACCAAAAAGTCTACTTACATCTCTATTTGGTCAGTTCAGGGTTCATGGCAGTAATATTGTCAATTTCTATTCTGTGTTGAATTTTACAGGGGCTAAAAATGTTACTCTAACTTAAGCAATTTCATAGTTAAAAAGTTAAAACTTTAAATGTAACAATCAACACTGCTCTGAATGGCTTAATTAAGAATCTATTGCTTATGGCATACCTGCAGAGAGCAATACAAATGAGATAAGACATTTTTTAACACTATAATTGCCAGAATGCTTACTTTTCAGGAAACAGTATATTGGAGGTGTTCCAGTAGTCACTCCCTGAGTTATAAAAATGTTACTAGACTTATTGAACCTTCTGACAAGAAAATCAGTCACAGGGTTTGTTTATATTAAAATTATAGAAAGATAGGTGAAAAATATTTACAAACCGCTGAGTGCTATTGTTTATCACAATTACTTGGGAAGTTACACAATGTACAGCTACGTATACATGGAGCAATATGATCGCTGAGCAATATATTACTCAGTATCCAGTTTTCATCAGCGACCAAATATGGTCACTGATAAAAACAAGACTCTCTGCCAGGGGAAGCCGCTGGTCAGAGGAGCATGCCCGAGGGCTGGTCGTGGGAGTGTGCTCCCGGCGACAGTCACCCCGTACACATTAGATTTCCCCTTGTGTACAGAGATTACCACAATTATACATATTTATTTTGAAACGTTCAGAAATGTACACTTGCCTACTCTCCTGCAAAGCCCTCAAGACAACTTAATTTCAGTGAGTTCTCCCGACCTCCAAAGGGTGTAAGCAACCTACCAGATGTATCCTACTTTGTAGGAAATCACTTTGTTAAGACATGCCCCAGATTTGTAGATGTCCTAATTCTTTGCACTGTGCAGTGGGAGGTGGGGCTTAATTATGTAAATCACATCACCATTACAATGCAAGCATTTAAATAATGATTTTAATGAAGTTAATTAAAGCAATGATGCAGATCAAATAGTCTTTAAAATGTCGCTGCTATAAAAGGGCTACCAAAGGCCCATACACATAAGGTGATTTTGAGCTTAAAGTCGCTTACTTTTCCCGCTTTGAGCTCAAAATCTCCTAGTGTGTATGGGCGGGTGATGAGTGGTGAGTGCTGATGAGCACTCCCACATCATCACAAGCCGCTGCTGGCCTTTACCCTTTATTAAAGGATGAGTCTCCTACTATGGAAAGTGGTTCACCCTGGTGGAAATTGCTAAGTGTGTAAGCATATTTTCATCACATTGTTAATGGCCAAAAACGCCTAGTGTCTACATATTAAGTCTACAACACAAGTTGGTTGAATATGAAAAAGTAGCTAACAACATCCACAAATTTATGTGTCCCCATGCTTTTGCGGAACATGTGAAGTTGGAATTTTGGATGCTCTTTTAGTATTAGGATCAATTGCAGCTAATGGGTGTAAATTGGGTACTTGTGTAGTATCACGGCTCCCATCGGATGCCATCGCATGCCATACAGTATGTAGTGGCATGAGATGGCATGCGATGGGATGCGATTTTTGCTGTTTTTAAGCATTTTTTTTAAATCGCATGCGATTCAATCGCATGCGATCGCATGCTATTTTTAACAGAAATGCATCCAAATGCATTGAAATTGGTATCAAACATGTTCAATGGCCCCCAAATGTCATTTTTCAGGCTGTACCACCCCCACTATCAACGCGAACCCGAAGCGTGGCGAGCATTATCCACGTCGGCGTGGAGTCGAGAATAGAAAGTGGGAGCCGTGATTCTACACAAGTACTGTAAATTGCACCTGGAAATACATGTTTTCTACTTGGTAAAATATTTTCAGGTATGATAAACTCCTGAAATGTATGACGATAAATTTCTGATTGCTATTAGTAATCAATACCTCCCAACATTTGTGAATAGGAAATTGGAACCCACAGTGCAAAAGGCATGGCTGCCCAAAAAAGGGGCCAGAGCCACAGAGTGGGTGGGTGTGGCATTGGGTCAAAGGTGCATGGTCTAGTGCCGTGGTACCCATTTACTTCACTTTGGAGGTGTGCACAGCACTCCCGTAGCAGCTGGGCAGCCCCGACTCTCTCCCTGTACTCAGTCCCTTCCTTCTTGCACTGAACAGAAGCCGTTCACTTGCAGAGCACAGCAGCGATGATCTCTGGCTCCCCCCAATTGCCCCTGCCCTCGGGACACTGCCACTCATGGGAGGGATAGTCTCCAATTAGTGGAAGTGTACAGCTATAATTGGGACAGTTCGGAGGTATGAGTAATCCCATATAAACTAACTAGTACCAGGATTTTCTTATTTGAAGTACCTGTACTGGTGATTGGTTGCGAAGACACCGACAAGTCATACTTTGCAAGCATGATGGTTTGTTATGATTTATCCACATACAAGAGATGACCAAATATGAGCAATGCAAAGACAAATAAAGCCGGAAATATACTGCAGTACTAACCAGAGAGGAGTTGATCCCTAAGTAGAGGTGAAGAGTCTAAGATGGATGCGGTATTCACCAGTGAACCCGCAGGGGATTTTGGACTTACAGTAGAAGCAACTGCCAGTCAGGTCACAACCCCTACTAGAGTACCATGGATAGCTCAAGGGAAATACTGAAAGTCACAGAAAAATAGTGCAAGATAATTAAATGAAAAATTTGCTAAGGAATAAAATCAATGTAGCAGGAGTCCGCTGGGTCCAAGGGTAGAGGTGATTGTCTGGAACCAATGGCAGAGATAAACAATAGATAGATTGAATGATAGAGTAGCAAGTAGTAACAATGGTATTACTTCTTTATAAGATCCAGTGACCAATGGTATCGCTGGTGCAGCAATCAAATGACTGAAGGTATCGATGATGCAGCAATCAGGTGACCAATGATAGAGCAGGTTGATAACCAACAGCAATGTCAGAGGTAACACATGGAGGAGTGCAGGATCCAAACTCACACACAGAGCTGTGCGATCAATGGCAATGGTGATTTGCCCTTTGTGAACGTGGGAGATTTATAACCTGACCTGCTCATGGACTGGCCATCAGAGTTTTCAGTACTGGATGAAGCTGGGTCACACGACAACAGGCAAAATATTGCTGACTTGGATGGAAAAGGAGCATGTGCAATGCAAGCATGAACCTAAGCATTCTGGACATAGATGGCCTCAGGGCCGGCCCTAGGCATAGGCATGCTAGGCAATTGCCTAGGGCAGCAGCCTATGCCTAGGGGCAGCAGCTCTGCGTTCGGCTGGCGCCTGGGTGACGTTTTTTAACTACAGTACTTGACGCTGTGTACAGACAGAGCTAGCCGCGGCCGCACTCCCCCCCCCGGCATTGTCAGACTGCCATTAACTTCCGCCCGCCACACCCCCCCGTGACGTGGGTGGTGACGCGGGCAGCAGTGCTCGCAGCAGAGACATCCCTTCCCTGTCTGTCCCACCTCCACCAGCCGCCACGGCGGCGCGTGCTGGGAGTAGTGGAGGAGGGACACTGCAGGAGAGCCACACTGCAGCAACTCCTTACTTCTGTAATGGTGCAATGACACTGCCTCCCTCTCCAGCATCCAGCCCTGGCCCACCATCATCAGTGTCCCAGTTTATGATTGCAGCCAGCCAGCCAGCCAGTGTAAGTTTTGAAGTAAACACTGTCCACTGTATTTTAATATTCTATGATTAACAAGTGGTGTCAGGGGTCTCTCTGTGTGACTATATTATATATATGTATGTGTGTGTGTGTGTGTGTGTGTGTGTGTGTGTATGCATATATATATATATATATATATATATATATATATGTATTTATTAATTATATTATATATTTAATAAATACATAGACCAAAACAATAATAATATGTACATAGTCATGTTTTTTTCATTTGTCAGGTTTTTCATGCTTTTTTGTTGTGTGTAAACACTACGTTTTGTGGTGGTATCATCTTCCTGGGGGGCGGGGGGGGGGGGGGGGGCTGCAACAAAAATCTTGCCTAGGGCTCCAAATTAGATAAGGCCGGCTCTGGATGGCCTACACAAACATGCAGTGACTGCGCCGCCTGGACACAGCAGGAGATCCAGCATTTCAAGAGACACTTGACTGAATGCCACCAGTGGCATGATGGGTTTGCAAAAAAATTAATATAATGTGTTAGTATTCGAAATGTTAGGGACCCATCTAATGAAGTTCACCTGGACGCGGTGGATGGGCCCACATATTTGCGCAAATGTGTGCTAAGAACTTCAATTATACTCCATGTTAATTGTAAGAGTTATCAAAATTATTTTTACTATCAGTGTTCTTAGCACCTAGAGTGTGCATCAGTATTGTTCTTTTTTCCCTGTATGGTACTAGAAGCCTTAACTTGGTAGCACCTCTCATTATGTTTAAAAATATGGTGTGCAGTCCAGTCTCCCCCTCTTTCCCAAAAATTTGTGTATATATTGTACACTGAAGGTAAGGCTCCTTCATTCTGGCACTGGCACCCCTCCCATCTACCCTCAGGTGTTTTAATTAGCACAGGTTCCTACATTGCTGACTGCATGTTAATATTAGCTCTATTTGAAGGTAAGACCTAGATAAATTTATATAATGTGTTAGTTTTAGAAATGTTAGGGACCCATCTAATGAAGTTCACCTGGACGCGGTGAATGGGCCCACATATTTGCGCAAATGTGTGCTAAGAACTTCAATTATACTCCATGTTAATTGTAAGAGTTATCAAAATTATTTTTACTATCAGTGTTCTTAGCACCTAGAGTGTGCATCAGTATTGTTGTTTTTTCCTGTAGGGTTCGCACCATCGGCCTTACTGGTAAGCACAGGTTTTGTTTGATCGGTGACAGTATCCCCCTCTTACAAGTGGCCAATGGACACTTTCTGAACTTGCATGAGTACTTGGCATGAAAGAGTCGAGGAGCATGAACATCAGAATCATTGATCCAAACATGCTCTTTGGGCCCATATCCTTTCCAATCAATAAGATATTGGAGCTTTTCAAATCTGAAGTGAAAATCCAAAATTTTATGTATCTCATATTTAGTTCCTTATTGCATATGGACCTTGAGAGCACTGGATAAGGCTGTCTGGCAATGATTTAGAATGGCTTAAGAAGTCTACTATGAAAGGAATTTTACACTTGCAAGTAAGAGGGCATCTTCAGTGTATAGGCAATTGACTAATGAAACATGGAGCAAACTTTATAGTGGGTAATCCTAATTTGAGATTATGTGTAGACAACGAAACCAAATCATCTGCCTTAAGACTGGAAAGTGCAGTGCGTCTCTTGTCAGAAAACTATTTGAAATGAGAATATTTAAATAAAGATCTCAGCTTTTTTCCAAAGCTTTGCAAGGCCTTACCAGCAGCGGGCACAGCTTGACTGGGTAAAGGCTGAAACTCTGGTAGCCAAGGTTGACAACCATAGACTGTGAAGAATGGAGTTGTTTCAGAGGATGAGTGGTAGAGAAAGTTATGGTCAAATTCTTCCCAAGGTAGCATCTCTGTTCAGTCATCCTGTGAAGAGTATATGTACATACAAAGAATCTTTTCAAGGTCTTGCTTGACCCTCCCGGTTTTGCAATTTGATTGAAGATGCTAAACTGAAGAGAATTTCCAGGAAATTTGAAACAGCGTGAAACAGGGCCATCCAAAACTTGTTCACAAACTGAACTCCTCCTTCAGAGATGATCTCTACTGGAAGTACATGCAGGCGATGATGAAAAGTGGAGCCAAGCAGTCTGCAGAAAGTAAATGAGTAAAGGGTACAAAATGTACCATCTTGGAGAAACAATCTATGGCCTAGATATCGTTGTATCCATTCAATGACTGAAGATTGGTAATAAAATCACTGAGTCTCTCGATTATCTACTTCACATGGGTTTGGTGGGAATCAAGTCAGGAGAAAAAATTAAAATGTTGTCTAGATATACCAGGACAGTTTTGTAAAGCAAATACCTGAAGATTTAGTTTAGGAAATGCTGGAACATAGCTGCGGCATTGCACAACCATCTTGAGTGTTAAAAGAAGTCTTCTACTTTTTTCCTTTAAGAATACGGATGAGAGTGTAGGACCTGCGTAGATCTAGTTTGGTGAAAATCGATGATCCTTTGAAATGATCAAATTACTGTGTAATTAAAGGTAAAGGATACCTGTTCTTGACAGTGATTTAGTTAATAGTCTATGCAAGGGTTCAGGCCACCATACTTCTTTGTGATGAAAATTAATCTGGCTCCTGCTAGTGATAATGAGGGTTGAATGAACCCTTTTTCCAAAATGTAATATAATCTGTAAAAGCCTGAGCCTCCGGAAAGGAAAGTGTGTATGTTACCAGGGATTAGGCCAATGGGACAGTCCTACTCCCTATGAGTGGGTAAAACATCAGCTGTCTATTTACAAAATACATATTGGTATTACTGGTATTGGAATGTAATCCATCAACTTTAGTAGTATTGGCAAAGAGAAAAGGGGTCTCAGATTCCAGACAATTGGAAAAACAAGACAGACTCCAGGCTGTGACTTTGAGATTAGTCCAGTCAAGCTACAGGTTGTGTAACTGAAGCCAGAAAAACCCAAGCACAATAGAATGAGAATATTTAGGTATCACTATGAAAGAAGTGAGTTCACTTGAAGATGAAGAGGTGCAGTACAAAGAGTTATAAAGATATCTGATATCCAACTACTATCCAGTGTGGTAAGTACAGTACCATGGAACTGGGCAATAGTAAGTCGATGATGTGAAAAAAGCAGAGTTCCGGGAATTCTCTAGCACTCCTTAATCCCTCTGCTGCAGTGGTTCTCAAATGGTGTTTCAATCTCAATAACACCCAAAAAAGGTACAAATGTTAGCAAGTGGAATGGGAACCGTTCTGCAGCGCTGGACAATATGAATAAATTTACTGGAAATCCCAAAGAGAAGCAGTCCACTCCGTAGTTACCTTGGACTTGCTAACATTAGTAAGTTGATGATGTTTCATCACATACTGTACTCTGCCGAAATAAAGCTTTTGGGTGCACCAGAGTCCAACTGGGCATAAATAACTCTGGTAGCATTAGGAGGTTCCAGGGTAACAAATAGTACAGACTCAGTATTTGGGTAAAAAAGAAGATCCTCCTAACTTGACCTCTCCAGCACAAGTTAGAAGTGTACATTTTCCAGATGAAGTGGACGTTGATTCAACAGGTGAGCAGCAGATCCACAGAACAGACACAAAGGGCTAGATGTGATAGGATGAGATTTTTAGTCATGTTCCAAAATCGCACAAAATCACATGTTTTGCAATAGCACATATTTTTGTCAAATTCACAAATGGTCCTGATTCCCAAAATATGGGAGACAAAAGAGTAGGGGTCCCTCGTATTTTGGCAACAAACACCGGGCCCAAACAGCCAGCAGGGTAATGTCACAGCCGGGGAAAACTTTTTACACAAGCTCCCCCAGCCAAAGCATTCATCCCTGTGGCTGGGCAGCCCAGGCAGTAGGGGATCCCTTGTGTTTTTTTGTCCCAGGAATTTCTAATAACTAGGACCGGTTCTTTGAGCCTGGGGCTGGCTATGCTCAGGTGGGGAACCAATTTTTAGTTGTAACACTTTTTTTGGGACAGAACCATGCACAGATCTCACTGATCTGTGCATAGTTCAGTGAATTTCACCAGATTAAACTTGGTCTATTGTGTGTGGGAATTTTTACATTTGCAGATTGTATACTTTATAAAGGGAAAACATCTGTATGCGAATTGGAGTGTGTTAAAAACCGTCATGTCATATTGTGCGAATTTCGTGGCAACATTTTTTTCGATTTTACTGCAAAACACATCCTATTACACATAGGAATTACACTAAACAGGTGAATTCTGCAATTTTTTTTTTTTACAAAATATCTCAAAAGTCTCATCCTATTACAACTCACTCAAATTGTTTTTAAACCTTCAAAGGCCTTCAAAAAGACCGACCAATTTGCATAGGTTCTTCTTATTAACAGTTTCTTATACAGTGCACACATATTCCGCAGCGCTTTACAGAGAATATTTGAACATTCACATCAGTCCCTGCCCCAGTGGAGCTTACAATCTATATTCCCTACCACATGTATACACAGACATTCATTTTTGTTGGGAGCCAATTAACATTCCAGTATATTTTTGGATTGTGAGAAGAAACCAGAGTACCTGAAGGAAACCCATGCAAGCACTGGGAGAATATACAAACTCCGCACAATTAAGTTGGTAAATGAAGCAAGACCATGTTGTCTTCTAGATGGTCAGACAGACCATTCTAGAAAACAACAATGAGGGCCTCCTCATTCCATTTTAATTCAGAGGCTTATTTCCTGAACTGAAGCACATACTGACCGACTGTTCTGCCCACCTTGGTGTAGGTAGAGAATATCAATAGAAGCCAAAGTTGTCCTTCAGGGTTCATCAAATTTTAGCTAAAAATGGAAATAAATTCAGTGTAATTGGAGATAAATGCAATAGACTGTTCCTATAGTGGAGATACCCATTCCAGGGCATGTCTAGAAAGGAGGAAAATGGTCAGGTATGTTCTGTAGAAATAAAGTAGCTTGAAGCTGAAACTAAATCTCACATACACACACATGGTTTATACAAATTGAGGTTCCAATCAAATTTGGCTAGGGTAATGAGGCGAATTTGAGTCACAGAAGCAGAGGAGGAAAAAGTTGCTTGAGCTAATGAAGGACCAGATGTTACTGGCACCGGTCAATGGTGATAAGCTTCTTGTCATTCTAGATGACTCATCACATCATGCATCACTGTCTCCCCAGAATCTGAATCACCAGTTGAATCCATACAGTATGGCCAGTACCAATTGTCAGGATTTGAGTGTTTGCTGTACCCAATCTGGTAATTGGTTGCAAAGACACAGGACTAGTGATACTTTTCAAGCGTGATGGTTGAATATCATTTTTCCACATATAGGAGATGATACAATATGAGCAATGCAAAGATAAATAAAACTGGCAGTACTAACCAGAGAGGTGTTAAACCCTAAGAAGGGATGCAGGGTCTAAGCTGGCAGTGGTATTCACCAGTGAGCCTGGCAGGGGATTTTGGACTTGGCAGCACCCGCCAGCTACTAGACCCCCTACTAGAGTTGCCTGGATAGCTCTATTTAATTACTTAAAGTTAAGAAAATAATAGCCCAATAACAGTTTAACAGTAAAAAAGTTTGATAAGGACATAAGCATCAGCTAGAAGTGATGGTAGAGATTATCGCTGGAGCCGATGTCATAGCAGGTAGTACAAATGGTATCGCTCCTTTACCAGAAAGATCACTGTAGGTATCAATGGAGAAGATGTTGAATCAATTGGAAGACCAATGGTAATGATGGTGCAGCAATCGGGTGACAGATGGTATCAATGGTGCAGCGATCGGGTCCAGAGGGTATTAAATACTATCGGTGGTGCAGCAATTGGGTGACCAATGTTATCTATGGTTAATCAATCAGGAGACTGATGGTAAAAGTGGTGCTGCATTTGGATGACTGATGGTATCAATGGTGCAGAAATCAGGTAAATGAAGGTTGAGCAGGAGGATAATCAATAGCAAGGTAAGTTGTAACACTGGGGAGTACAGGATCCAAGCTCACACTAGAGCTGTGTGACATACTGTATGGCATTGGTGATTTGCCCCTTGTGCACCTGGGATATTTATACCCTGCGCTGCCACTGGACTGGTCACAACAGTGAGGTGATCATCAGAGTGTTCAGTACTAAATGAAGCTGGGTCACATGAACATAACAGGCAAGATGTCACCATCCATACTGCCAGCTTGGAGGGGAACGGAGCCCTTGGGATGTCAGCATGAACTTGGGTATTCTGGACATAGATGGGCTGCACAGACTTGCTGGGACTGCGCCACCCAGACACAGCAGGAGTTCCAGCATTGAGGGATATACTTTACTGAATGCTGACAGTGGTGTGCAGGGTTCACACCAGCGGCTGGTAAGCAACGGGGTCTGTTTGGTACAGATTTGCATGAGTTGTAGTATTTAAGGTATTAGTTGTTCTTAAAGAAATTTGCTAAATCTAATAAAAATTTACCAAAATAGTTCTCTTTTTATTTAGTATTTCAGGAGTTTCAAAATAACATTACTCTTGAAAAAATATATTTAATGAGGGTGGAGGGTGTAATATAATTGAACATTTTTGAAAATACTGATCAGTCTCATCATATTTCCTGGCATATATGTAAAAAAAGAAGAAAAAGGGGTTTAAATATGCAATCAAGCCTCTGTAGCATGAACATCTCTAGAAACAAGGATAAACTCTTTGCAATATTTCACCTGGAAGCTCGTGGGACACGCCCAACAAAATGTTTGACCCTGGTAGGTGTGTCCAGTACTACATACCTTCAACAAGAGACATAAACTCGTAAGAAACCCAAGCCATTAATACACTTCCAGTGTTCCATCTGTTCCAGCAGCCTTCCAGCATGTAATTGCTTTGCTGCAAAAATCTTAACAAATCAATATATTTTACAGGCAAATTGCTTGACAACACGGAACACTGGCAAATGATCAATCTTTTCTTTTAAAACCATTTTCCCACTAACCTATATGTGCAGCTATTAGGAACATTCAACTTACCTCTCTTATAATTTTGAAGCTTACGATTTATGCATTTGAACATTCAACAGAAATTGTAGTCTCTGCGGTCATATAAATCAATGCTACATTACCCATAGATGCATATTACAGAACAAATAAACTATTTTCTGTTAATGGGCAAATGAGACCTTTATAATAAGAGGAGTGTATAAATGTTGTATGTTGTGTGCAGACAGGATGAAACCAGAACAAATTGTTAGCCATAAATCAAATATAACCCAGTGATTCCTTAAACATAGTTGAGATACTCGTGTATCATGTTTCTTGTGCTGCAGAAGCAAAGCTTACTTAATCCTCATATTGGAGAGTCGTGTATGTCATTAAACAGTCCAAAGTCCATCATTTCTGACTGTTATTCCGGATGTAAAAGTAAAGAGATAAATAAAGCATGAATCATAAATATATTGGGGAGGCTGAGAACCATTACAGTAAAAGTAATTCATATTATTACAGCAGAATTAAACCTTTCTAACAAGACAAATAATATCTTAGCATTAACGTATGCAATATTGGCCACTAAAGACCCATACACACTAGTGGATATTGTAAAAGCTTTTGCTCAAAAAGGGCCTTTTCATCTTTTTGTCTAGTGCGTATATTCAATATTGTTAACGATGCACGCTCCAGCGTGTCGTAAATGACACCTTCCATCTGCTGAACATTGAAGTTTGTTGCCCACGGGCCTCCACAGACCTTAACCCTTTGAGTACCAACATCCCTGTGAGAGATGTGGAAAATATCCCCTAAGAATGCCAGCATACTTCACATTTGTTATTTCAATTCAAATAAAAAATATGTGAAAATGATTATATCATCTATATGTGTCTAGTGTCCATGAGTCTCTGAAACACTGCCATTTGGTGGCAGAGAGTGAAACTACATCTCTTTCTCACACATGCACAAACACAGAAGGTAGCAGACTAGCTTTTGAATCATTTGCTTCCAGTGGGCTTGCTAGTTTCCTATATATGGTAAACATTACAGGTCATCATGATGAAAAAAATGTTTTACTCCTATTTTGACAAATTTCCTAGGCACTCAAAGGGTTAATCCAGTCCTATATTTACAGCAGACTTTTTAGTCTCATGTAGAAAAACTGCTATTTTGTTCTTGACCAAAAGTGTTATGCTTATATGAGTTATTCATTGAAATTGAACTATTCCACCTGACTTTCTTTGTGGGGGGGAGGGGGGGGGGGGGATATGGCACTAGGTTGCCTAAAAAAACGCCTCTAAGTTGTATGTTCAATGTGGGAACTCGCACATGTGGGATATTTGTGATGGGAGGGACAGGAGGGATAATTGTGATGGGTCATAGTAGGGATAAGTGGAAGGATATGTATAAAAAATATATATAATTAATGTATGGGAGCAGAGGCCGAAGAATATTTTGAGGTACACCACTGCTCATAGGAGAGCTTTACAAATTTGAATGATGAGCGTGTGTTCAACAAGTACACTATTTATTTCATAAACATGAAATTTACATTTCTAGTTTCTTTTGCTCCAAATATATGTTTTACTACATTTATATATACTTTGTTTCCTTACTGTTAGGTTTTGACTTTTGTTTATGATGGTATTTTAGGTACTTGTTTCCTAGCACGGCGCCACCGATTTTAATTGTATTGATCGCGGCCGCAAAAAGCGCGTCGATCGCATCGCATGCCAACCAAATCGCATGCAATGCGATCAACACAATTTTTGCATTGGAATCAATGTAAAATGGTCCCTGAGACCCAATTTTACATTGATTTCAATGTAAAAAGCCCCCAAACCCCCCATTTTCATTGCAAACCCCCCTCATGGGTGAAATGGCCCTACATTGTTAACGCCGCACCACTATTGACGCCAACCCGAAGCGTGGCGAGCCAACCTTTTCATACCCCCACTATCCATGTCAACGTGGAGTTGATTTTATAAAGTGTGGCGAGCGCAGCGAGCCACCGAGCCCGAAGCGTGGCGAGCAGACGCGCATAACTTCACAGGTATACGCGTCTCCTCGCGGGGCTAGCTGCGCTCGCCATGCTTCGGGCTCGGTGGCTCGCTGCGCTTGCCACACTTTATAGAATCAACTCCACGCCGATGTGGATAGTGGGGGTATGAAAAGGTCGGAGGACGCGTACCGCCACCCCACGCGGGCTCGCTGCGCTCGCCATGCTTCGGGTTGGCATCAATAGTGGGGTGGCATAAACAATGGGGGGCATTTAGCATACTTAATACCCATGAGGGGGCATATACAATAAGAAATTGGCCATATTGGCCCGTTTCCCATTGTTCCCTATGTAAAATCGCGTTGATCGCGTCGATCGCATCGCATGCCATTATAATGACATGCGATCGACGTGATCAATGCGATTTTAACTTTAAAAATCATTTAACATAGTTCTCTATGGGAAAATCGCGTCGATCGCATCACGTGCCATTATAATGGCACGCGATGGACGCGATCAACGCGATTTTCTCTTTACCGGCAATTAAAGCTGGTAATTGACAGAAAATCGCATCCATCGCGTCGATCGCATGCCTTAAGTACCTTAACTTAAGGCATGTGATCAACCCCGACGGGCGCCGTGCTAGGAAACAAGTACCATATTTTTATTTTGTTTTCATTATTATTGGTCATCCCTGAACTCCCCTTAGGCCACCTTCATTATGGTTTGACAGGTATACCGCCCCAATCAAACTCCCCACACATTACTTGTTTTCACATCAAGCAGTTTTGATAGAGTGGCACACATAGATGAGTGAGGATGTATAGTGTAAGTGCATAATCTGTTTATTTAAGACTTTTAAATATATTTATTTTATGTGTACACATATGTGAACAGAAAGCTTGGTATGTGTAGGTTCTTCGATCTACTAAAATCCGGCACTTACTGTATATAGTACCTAATACAAAGATAAAAGTTTTGCAGATTGTTTTTTGGGGGGCCATACACAAAGGGCCAAATGTAATAGGGTGTAGGAATCAGAAAGGGTGACATTTTGGGAGAGTTTTTCCATTGTTTTTTAAGCAGCAATCATTTACACTGTAAAACCAGGTTGATTTTGCCATGCAATTGATTGCCACTTTTAAAAAAAAAAGAGGAAACTCTCCCAAAATCTCTCACTTTCTGATTCTCACACCCTTTTACATTTGGCCCAAAGTGTCATTCTCCAATCTGCCCACTTAACACCTCTTTTTCCTTTTTTGGTGAACTGTACTGCATCTAATAGGTAATTATTACTGTTCAGTCCACTCCGGTCCATCTGCAGGTCTGCCTGTCAGGTGCATTTTCACATGCAAATTAATTAAATAGGTTATAAAAATATGAATACAAAATATATTATTTCTCCACAAGTTTTCTTTGTCATGTCTCATTTTTATTTTATACCTATCTAATATATTATAATAGGCTATTGCATTGTACCTCTGGAAACTACGGGTGAAATTTAATAGGATGAGAGATTTAGAAAGTGAGAGATTTTGTAAGAAATCTCCAGTTTTTTTTTAAAGCAGCAATCATTTACACTGCAAAGCCTGTTTGATTTTGTAGTGTAAACGATTGCCGCTTTTTTAAAAAAAATGGAGATTTTTACCAATTTTCTCACTTTCTGATTCTCTCACACTATTACATTTCACTCTATGGGGTTTATTCTAGTTCATTCTTTCTGACAAAATCCTTCTTAGATGGACAAAACCATGTGCACTGCAAGGGGGCAGATGTAACATGTGCAGAGAGAATTAGATTTGGGTGAGTTATTTTGTTTCTGTGCAGGGAAAATACTGACTGCATGATTTTACACTTCAATATAGATCTCACTTTGAAGAAAAACCCCACCCAAATCTAATTCTCTCTGCACAAGTTACATCTGCCCCACCCGCAGTGCACATGGTTTTGTCCATCTAAGAAGGATTTTGTCAGAAAGAATGGACTAGAATAACCCCCTATGTTGGGGAATCAGGACAGTTGTAACTATTTTATAGGAATGCAATTCTTTGTTGCTTGTTTGCAATAAGTGTGTTTTCTTAATTACTTCTTCAAAAACACAGTTGTTTACTTTATTATCATTTTGGAAAAAAAGGTTTTTTTAATTGATATGTTTAATGAGCTACCAATACTGCCCAATTATTAGAAAATTGTTTAATTCTTTTTCCTTATGTTGGACCCATGGAGGTACTGTAAAAAAAAAGTAGAAAAAAGTTTAAACAAAATACTAAAATAAAAACATAGAGCTATAACCCATAAAACTTGTTTCAGTATTTTAACATACCGTATATACTCGAGTATAAGTCGACCCGAATATAAGCCGAGGCACCTAATTTCACAACAAAAAACTGGGAAAACTTATTGACTCAGTGGGACCCTCACTCACTCGTGTATAAGCCGAGGGGGTCTTTTTCAGCATAAAAAATGTTCTGAAAAAGTAGGCTTATACTCGAGTATATATGGTACACGCCAAGGCAGCAGTTCTTCGTTATTCATTCAGTCATTCAGTCTTGTACTATATAACCCAACGTAATTCAGCAGGAGATACACCGAAAAGGAAAAATAACAATTCTATGCGAAGACCAGCATACATCTCTGTGCATTGTCTGTCCAAAAGGAATGAGAAAATATACTAATATCTTTGTATTGATCTCATAGTTTGCTTAATAATCTTTCTTTTACAGAAATTTTTGTAATACAAAAACATGAATATATATTTATATACACTGATATAGATATAAAATACCTATGCTAACATTTTTGTTTCCATTTAAAAATATAATGAAGGTTCATTAGATATTTTGGTCATTTGGTGGAAGTTAGATAAATGTCACTGGAATAACAAGGTGGATAGTGGTCATCCTATATAAGTTTCTCGTATTCTCTATTTCTATTTTCCATTTTGCACATTGTTGAAGTTAATGTTACTTCAGCAGTTTTTGTGGGTCATCATATCTTGTTCTCTATCCCTGTAGAAGCAGCAACATGAAGTAATTTCCACCACATGTAGATGGGAAGCATGGACTCACAACCTTGTTGTTT
Organism: Crinia signifera; assembly: GCF_055691185.1. Taxonomy (NCBI): domain Eukaryota; kingdom Metazoa; phylum Chordata; class Amphibia; order Anura; family Myobatrachidae; genus Crinia; species Crinia signifera. The sequence continues at coordinate 74,878,881 of NC_139226.1, forward strand.
GTTGACAATAAATAAGAAAAAGAGTACAAATATACATCAATGATAATTTGGGACTTTAAATATTCTTGAAAAAAATCTATTGTCCCTTATCATCTTCCTTGCAGTCTCTAGAGCTACACCTGTCTTGGTGGAAGGAATGACATTGGTGGTGTGGAGAGATCCAAATCGTCCATTATGATTAAATAGGTTATTTCAGTTAGATCATCGACACGTGTGCATTTCAACTACTTTGTGGCACTGTTTACATTTGACAAAGCAGCACCAGTGGAATTTACAACTGCACCTTTCTATTATTTCAACTTCTTCTGTGTGAAATCCTCGACCGCAGCACATTAGCTCACAACCATCAATAGCCTTGGAAGTCTTGTTACACTGTCGGCCAGTAGTTCCTAAAACTCCATTCTTTAAGTCGTGGTCACAAAAATCTGGGCTGGAATCGAGATATACTAGGTCTTCGTCTGTATGTGGCTTGAATTGGGAATTTTTAGGAACCAAGACTTTGGTTGTGCCAATCTTTTTCTGCTCCACTTCGGTGGCTCCGTCAAACTTTTCCTTCAAAACGTTTCCAACTTTTCGAAATGGAGGCATGGCTTTCCAGCATGTCTTTACCTCACAGGATCCAGAGACACCATGGCACTTACATTCCACGCGCATGTTGTTAAGGATAGCCTAATAATAAAAGTAAAAATATTTTAGGTGACCATTTCATATAATTATATTTGTAGACAAAACAGAAAATATGTGTGCAGAAAGGAAGAGTGAACAAAATCTTATGTTATGTCCCTAATAAGAGTGAAGACTTCAGTTCAATTTTAAACTGGAAGGACATGGGAAGGTCAGGGTTTGCTCTGGGTGGCAGGGGGCATGAGCTAAGTTTGGAAAGTATGCACATCACAGAAATATACTGCTCTCCTAAAGCACACAACAAAGCAAGATATACTGTAGATACAGCTGTTTAGTAATTTTGGAAACACAGCATCTACAGATGGAGCGCCTCTCGCTATTGCTCCGCCAGTGCCAGAATCTGGCCGCTGGCGATCGCCGGCGGAGAGGCGCCCCATCTGACTGAGACTCGCTTGCATCTCACACGCACGCGCGTCTCAGTTTCCCATCGGCGGGGGGGGACGGGAACCCTGTCCGTCTCCGCTTCAGGGAGACGGACAGGGTTAGGGGGGGGCGGCACGGCGGTGGAGACCCGGGGTGACCCTCGGCGAGGCGGCGGGGACCTGGGGTAAGGCAATGCGCGCGCATCTCGTCCCCTTACGGCGGCTTGCAGGGGATGGCGGCTGTCGAATCTTCCGCCATCCCCTGCAATAGCGAGGAGCGCTGCATCTGTATATGATTGGTGGTTCATGTATATTCCCTCTGTCTCTCATTTCTGTCCTCCATACACCACCCGTCTCCCTGTATATCATTTCTGCCCTTCCCTATCTATATTTCATCTCTATCTCCCTACCTCCAATTCTCACATCTGACATCACTATCTCCCTCACTCCCCCGCCATCTCCATGTCTTACATCTGTCTTTCTCACCTTCCTGTCTCTGTCCCTGTCACCCCCCTTCCTGTCTGTAATGTCTGTTCCCTTAACAACCCTATCTTCTCACCTCGATCCTACTTACTGTCTGTCTCCCACTCCCTCATCTCTGTCCCTCTCAGCCGCTAGTCTCCCTCTCTCTAATTTTTCCCATTATGTCTCTTTTAGCTCAGACCCTAATATCACAGTCACATTCATTTCTGTGTGTGTGTTTGCTATTGGGACAGTACCTGACTCTTTAGTCAGCTCCTGTAGCCTGATCCCATTTGGCCGCAGGTTTTCCTGGAGAAAACACTTCTAAATTAAGAGTGTTGGGGGGGAGGAGGGGAGCCAGAAGAGTGTAGTCAACGAATATGCAAGGTTAAAAACCATCAATGGTTTGCCACTATTGCTTGATGGTTTTGCGATCAATGGCAGAGAACCACCTTTCTAAAGGAACCTATCTCTGGCATGGTGCCCATTAATTTATACCTACTTCTATCATTGCCCTGACAGTCACCCCCTTCCCCATTCATTCCCACACCCTAGCCTTATTGAGCCACTTCTCACTGTGGGAATGCTCAACAACGGTTTCCTGTAAGTGGTTTCCTGCCATCAGCAGTGACCCCTTTAATGGCCATAGAATTTGACGGCAGATAAGAACCACTTGGCCCATCTAGTCTGCCCCTTTTTTTAAACATGTTACCGCAAACCATATTTGATCCTTATTTATTTGTAAGGATATCAATATGCTTATCCCAAGCATGTTTAAATTGTACTACTGTATTTGTGTCTACCACCTCTGATGGTAGGCTATTCCACTTATGTACTACTCTTTCTGTGAAAAAATTCTTCCTCACATTTCCCCTGAATCTTCCTCCCTCTAGTTTTAGTGCATGTCCTCGTGTTCTGTTGCTCTTCTTCCTGTGAAGAATGCCTCCCACCTGTACCTTGTTAAAAACCTTGATATATTTGAAAGTTTCTATCATGTCCCCCTTTCCCTTCTCTGCTCTAAAGTATACATATTAAGATCTTTTAGTCTTTCCTGGTACGTTTTGTGATGTAGGCCATGCACCATTTTAGTTGCTCTTCTTTGTACAGTCTCTAATGTATGTATATCCTTCTGGAGATATGGCCTCCAGAAC